>NC_081358.1:96783065-97083065 GCF_030684315.1 Stegostoma tigrinum | reverse complement strand
GGCCAGCCAATTCTGTATCCAAGCAGCTAAGTTCCCCTGTATCCCATTCCTCCTGACCTTCTGAATGAGCCTACCATGGGGAACCTTATCAAATGCCTTACTGAAGTCCATATACACCACATCCACAGCTCGACCCTCATCAACTTTTCTAGTCACATCCTCAAAAAACTCGATAAGGTTTGTAAGGCATGACCTACCCCTCACAAAGCCGTGTTGACTGTATTTGATCAAGCCATGCTCTTCCAGATGGTCATAAATCTTATCCCTCAGAATCCTTTCTAACACCTTGCAGACGACAGACGTGAGACTTACTGGTCTATAATTGTCGGGGATTTCCCTATTTCCTTTCTTGAAGAGAGGAATTACATTTGCCTCTCTCCAGTCCTCAGGTACAACACCAGTGGACAGCAAGGATGCAAAGATCTTCGCAAGCGGCGAAGCAATTGCATTTCTCGCTTCCCAAAGCAGCCGAGGACAAATCTGGTCCGGGCCTGGCGACTTGTCAATCTTAATGTTTGACAAAATTTTCAGCACATCAGCTTCCTCTATCTCTATCCATTCCAGCATGCACACCTGCTCTTCAAAGGTTTCATTCACTACAAAGTTCATTTCTTTCGTAAAGACAGAAGCAAAAAACTCATTTAGGGCTTCCCCTACCTCCTCAGGCTCCACACACAAGTTCCCTATGCTATCCCTGATCGGCCCTACTCTTTCTTTGATCATTCTCTTATTCCTCACGTAAGTGTAAAATGCCTTTGTGTTTTCCCGGATTCCTTCTGCCAAGCCTTTCTCGTGCCCCCTCCTGGCTCTCCTCAGACCATTTTTGAGCTCCTTCCTTGCCTACATGTAATCCTCACTAGCTGAACTTGACCCTAGCTTCCTCCACCTTATGTAAGCTACCTTCTTCCTTTTCACAAGAAGCTCCACCGCTCTCGTCATCCAAAGTTCCTATATCTTACCCCTTCTTGCCTGTCTCAGAGGGACTTATTTACTCATCACTCCCAACAACAGTTCCTTAAACAGTCTCCACATGTCTATAGTTCCCTTACCATGGAACAACTGCTCCCAGTCCATGCTTCCTAACTCATGTCTAATCGCATCATAGTTTCCTCTTCCCCAATTAAATATCCTCCCATTCTGCCTAATCCTCTCCTTCTCCATAGCTATGTAGAATGTGAGGCAGTTATGGTCACTATCACCAAAATGCTCTCCCACCACAAGATCTGATACCTGCCCCGGCTCGTTTCCGAGCACCAAGTCTAGAATGGCCTCTCCCCTCGTCGGCCTGTCAACGTACTGCGTTAGGAAACCCTCCTGAACACACCTTACAAAAACAGCTCCATTCAAATCTTCTGCTCGAAGGAGGTTCCAATCAATATTAGGAAAGTTAAAGTCACCCATTACAACAACCCTACTGCGTCCACACTTTTCCAAAATCTATCGACCTATGATTTCTTCAATCTCCCTGCTGCTATTGGGGGGCCTGTAGTAAACCCCTAACAAGGTGACTACTCCCTTGCTGTTCCTAATTTCCACCCATACTGACTCAGTAGGCAGATCTTCCTCGACAATGGAAGCTTCTGTAGCTGTGATACCCTCTCTGATTAGTAGTGCTACACCTGGAAGATCCAGCAACCATTCCTGCCCATGAGAAACCCATGTCTCTGTTATGGCCACAACATCATAGCACCAGGTACTGATCCATGCTCTAAGTTCATCACTTTTATTCCTGATACTCCTTGCATTAAAGCAAACACACTTTAACCGATCCCTTGGTTCCTTCCCAGGAAAATCCTTCCCACTAGCTGGTCTACCTCTTGCTACTGCCTCACCTGCATCAAAGCTCACCTCTGGTATGCAGCTCAGGTCAGGTTCCCACCCCCCTGCCATACTAGTTTAAACCCTCTCGAACTACTCGAGCAAACCTTCCACCCAGGACATTGGTCCCTTTCCAGTTCAGATGCAACCCGTCCTTCTTGTACAGGTCCCACCTTCCCCAGAAGGCATCCCAATTATCAACATATCTGAAGCCCTCCCTCCTACACCAGCTGCGTAGCCACGTGTTCAGCTGCGCCCGCTCCCTGTTCCTCACCTCGCTATCTCGTGGCACCGGTAGTAAACCAGAGAACACTACTCTGTTCGTCCTGCTCTGCAGCTTCCATCCTAACTCCCCGAAATCACTTTTTATATCCTCAATCCTATTTCTGGCTATATCATTTGTGCCAATATGTAACACGATTTCTGGCTGTTCGCCCTCCCCTTTTAGAACCTTCTACACCCGATCGGAGTCGTCCCGGACCCTGGCACCAGGGAGGCAACATACCTTCCGGGAATCCCGATCTTGACCACAAAATCTCCTGTCTATTCCCCTAACTATCGAGTCCCCTACCACGAGTACTTTTCTATTCTGCCCCCTTCCCTTCTTTGCCACAGTGTCAGGCTCAGTGCCAGAGAACTGACTACTATGGCTTTCCTCTGGTAGGTCATCCCCCCCAGCAGTATCCAAAACGGTATACTTATTGCTGAGGGGAATGCCCACAGGGGATCTCTGCACTGTCTGTCTGTCCCCTTTCCTCCCCCTAACTGTAACCCATCTATCCTCGTCCTGAGCCTTAGGAGTGACCAACTCCCGATAACTCCTCTCAATTACCCCCTCTGCCTCCCGAATGATCCGTAGTTCACCCAGCTCCAGCTCCATTTCCCTAACACGGTTTTCAAGGAGCTGTAGTTGGGTGCACTTCCCGCAGATGTAGCCAGCGGAGACGTGTGCCACATCTCCCAACTGCCACATTCTGCAGGAGGAGCAAGCAACTGCCCTAGCATCCATTCCCCACTTATCTGAACACCCACTCAATACTAAAGTAGAAAGCTTACGTCAAGTAATAATAACAGATTAATAACAAACTTATATTCAATAGAGAAAGTTTAGAATGACCTTAACTTATTAACTAGGTTAGAGGAGGAGGGCGGGTGGGAGAATCTACAGTTGTAGAGTCTCGGGTTTAGCCTTCCTTTTTATTCTTCGTGTAAAAATGGACAATTTCATATTTCCCATGTTATACTCCACTTACCAGAACCTTTCCCACTCATGTAACTTATCTGTATCCCTTTATAGACTCTATGTATCCTCTTGATAAATCAGTCTCCTAACGATTTTTGTGGCATCAGTAAAATTAGCTACCATGCATTTGGTCTTTACTTCAATGTCTTTTGTACAAATTGTAAAATGTTGACTCCCCATCACTGAACCCTGTGGTGTGCCACTCAATACTGTTGCCAAACAGAAGTAGATCCATTAATGCTTATTCTGTTTCCTGTTAGCTCACCAATCTTCAACTCATGCCATACAAATAAGATCCCGCAGGCCTTGAGGATGTTGTAAGTACACCACTGCCCAAATGAACTTATAGTTAATGTGTTTTGGTGCATAAACATTTCAATGAGGTTCAGATAGTATGGCAAGGATGACTGACTGGGCTATTCTACAACAACATAATCAGATGCGTTCTTTGCAATGCATATGACAGATAGGGCCTCAGCACATCGTGACACTCTTGGCCAAACCTTACAGGGCCTGAATAATAGGGACCATGGCAGGATTTGGGTCAGAATCAGGTGAAAACTTTGATGAGGCTTATTTTGACATCAGAAACAACTCACTACATCTTTTATGCATCTGCTGGGTGGTGAGGCAGGCTTCTCACTAGGCATGGGTGAGTTTCCAGTTAAGGAGATTATGACCTCATTTGGTATCTTCCTCACCAAATGCTCCAAACAAACGAGACCTTGAGAATTCTCAACAAGGAAGTCAGAGTAGGTATTTGGAGTGCAGCGTAGATTCACAAGGTCAATTCCCAGAATGGCGGGACTATCATATGTTGAAAGATTGGAGCGACTGGGCTTGTATACACTAGTGTTTAGAAGATGAGAGGGGATCTGATTGAGACGTATAAGATTATTAAGGGATTGGACACTCTGGAGGCAGGAAGCATGTTTCTGCTGATGGATGAGTCCAGAACCAGAGGACACAGTTTAAAAATAAGAGGTAGGCCATTTAGAACAGAATTGAGGAGAAACTCCTTCACCCAGAGAGTGGTGAACATACGGAATGCTCTGCCCCAGAAGGCAGTGGAGGCCAACTCCCTGGATACTTTCAAGAAAGAGATGGATAGAGCTCTTAAAGATGGTGGAATCAAGGGTTATGGGGATAAGGCAGGAACAGGGTACTGATTGTGGATGATCAGCCATGATCATCATGAATGGTGGTGCTGGCTCGAAGGGCCAAATGGCCTACTCCTGCACCTATTATCTATTGTCTATTGACTATAGCTCGCTGATGGCTGCAATTAACCTTCATGTTGCTCAGCACCAAACAGCATCTCAGGGCATGATCAATGGAAACCAGCTCTATACACTCCTTATCCATGGATATTGGCATGAGACTGTGCCATCATGGCCCTCATGGCACCTTGCCAATCCACTTACAGCACATTTAGGAAACATGGACCTGCATTACAGAGTGCACCAACAACTAGCATTGAAAGGCTGCTGCAAGGGCATTTTGCAGACAGGAGTAGGCACCCTTGCCATGCTGTGTCATGCCTGTTAACACATTGGCTCTTCAGCCAGAGCTAAACGTTGTCACTACTGCTGTATAGATGTGTTAGACTGCTTGTCATGCTTGTCAGAAAGTATCTGTGCGATAGGCAAGGGAACATCTTGCTGCACAACACACCAAGTCATCAATCCAACACTTGCAGTATATGCCAGCTGCTTGTTGCCCAAATATACTACATGTTTATTCAACCAAATGGCCATATCAGAAAGGGTGGGTGAGAGTCCTCAGTCCAGTACTCACATAGTCCGGGGGTTTGGCTACAAACAGTTGCTTTCTTGGGTTGCGTACAGTCTCAGGATCTGACTCCAATCTGAAAAAGGGCAATGGTCCGATTTGTAGGAGCATCAGAACAGTTTGATGATTTGTATATTTGTCAGTCAGAGAGCTGCAAAGATTGCTCTCAGGAGTGGAGTCAATCACATGTAAGATTGTTCATCAAAATCAGTCAGTGGTCTGGGCAAATATCGTCCTGGGAGCTCAGAGTGTTGATTATTGAGGAGGGTACAAGGGCCCGGTGCAGGCTCCAGGAGGAAAAGTAGGGTCATTCAAAGAGTTGGAGACAAGGACAGTGAATGGGGAAACTCAATGAATATTGAAGATAGGCAGAAGAGCATCGCAGGGTATGGTAGGTTATGGTAAGGAGGCAGTTATTGGCAAACACCACCACCAGGACCTCCACAGGGCAAGTGTAAAGCACTATCATTATCAGTTGGTACATGCAGAGTGAACGTGCTTAGGACACAAATTCTGGTCAAGGGTGATTTGCACCATTCATTGGTGCTTACAAATCTACAAATTTGCCAAGTCAATGATGGAGTTGTAGAGAAACTAACTTAAAAAGAAATGAATGATAGGCAAAAGTATCTCATTGTTTGTAAAACCTCCAAGAGTGATGTGGTAGGAGGAGGACATTACATCATTGTTGATCATGTAAGTGTACTGAATGAAATGAAAGGTTGAATGGTTGAAATGGATTTAGGATAAGAAGGGGTTTCTGAGCACAGTTGACACTCCCTTTTGATGTAATACATTGTCCACTCGGCTGATGTGGCACATTGGCACACTTGGCGTGACAGGGTCATGGTGAAGCAGGCAATAGGACCACTGAAGTTGTGTTTCCGCTGCTTGGAATGGTCTGGGAAGTGGAGGGAAAGGGGTATGCTCCATTATAGTCCAGGCACAGTGTGCCACCAATTCTGACATTCTGTACTCTTCACAATTGGAGCAGGCGAGATGATATGATAGCTGCTTGGGAGCAGTCTTCCTCTGAGGAATGGGAAGACAGTACGGCACTAGGAAAGAGGAAGCTCTCTGTTTGCACAAGTTCAGCAGTGTCGACTCTACTAACCTCCTTATTTTGTTTGTATCAGGCCCATCAGAAAAGATTTGCAACAATGGCTGTGGTGTTGGAGAATAATGACCACACATTCAATACTTAGTGCAAGAGATGCTCAGAGCAGATGGTTTGTAATCAACCTGTTCAGAGTTGTTATGATGCACCTTGGAGCAGCTAGGACCTGAACCGAGGTATCCTGGTTCAGAGGTAGGGGCACTATGCAAGAGTCCCTAGTTTCGCAGGATAGTGTCCTAGGCTCAACCATCTTCAGCTGCTTCATCAGTGACTTCTTTCTGTTGTAAGGTCAGAAATGTGATGTTCTCTGATGACTGCACAATATTCAGCACTATTCACAACGTCTAAGATACTGAAGCAGTCAATGTCCAAATGTAGCTAGACCTGGACAACATTCAAGGCTTGGGCTGATGGGTGTCAAGTAAAAACTATGCCACATATGTTCCAGCCAATGGTTATCTCCCCTTGACATTCAATTGTATTACTATCACTGAATAACCAACTATCAACGTGCTGGAGGCTACCATTGACCAGAAACTGATGGACTAGCCATATAATTACAGTGGCAACAAGAGTAGGTCAGAGGCCAGGAATTCTGTGGTGAGTAATTTACCTCCTCTTTCCCCAAAACCTGTCCATCTTCCAGAAGGCTCAGACTAGGATTGTGACCGTATAGAAACAAAGAAACAAAGAAACCTACAGCACAGGAACAGACCCTTCAGCCCTCCAAGCCAGCACCGATCAAGATCCTCTGTCTAACCTGCCATCTATTTTCTAACGGTCTGTGTCCATTTGTTCCCTGCCCATCCATATACCTGTCCAAATATATCTTAAAAGACGCTAACGTGTCTGCGTCTACCGCCTCCGCTGGCAAAGCGTTCCAGGCACCCAGCACCCTCTGTGTAAAGAACTTTCCATGCATATCTCCCTTAAACTTTCCTCCTCTCACTTTGAACTCATGACCCCTAGTAATTGAGTCCCCCACTCTGGGAAAAAGCTTTTTGCTATCCACCCTGTCTATATCCCTCATGATTTTGTAGACCTCAATCAGGATCCCCTCAATCTCCGTCTTCCTAATGAAAATAATCCTAATCTATTCAACCCCTCTTCATAGCTAGCACCCTTCATACCAGGCAACATCCTGGTGAACCTCCTCTGCACCCTCTCCAAAGCATCCACATCCTTTTGGTAATGTGGCGACCAGAACTGTACACAGTACTCCAAATGTGGCCGAACCAAAGTCCTAGACAACTGCAACATGACCTACCAACTCTTGTACTCAATACACCACCCAATGAAGGAAAGCATGCCATATGCCTTCTTGCCCACCCTATTGATCTGCGTTGTCACCTTCAGGGAATGATGGACCTGAACACCCAGATCTCTCTGTTCATCAATTTTCCCTAGGACTTTTCCATTTACTGTATAGTTCGCCCTTGAAATTGATCTTCCAAAATGCATCACCTCGCATTTGCCCGGATTGAACTCCATCTGCCATTTATCTGCCCAACTCTCCAGTCTATCTATATTCTGCTGTAATTTCTGACAGTCCCCTTCACTATCAGCTACTCCACCAATCTTAGTGTGATCAGCAAACTTGCTGATCAGACCACCTATAGTCTTCAGTTGCCTGGATATATGCAGCTCCAATTCTTAAGAAGCTCAACACCATCGAGAAGAAAACAGTCACTTTGGTTGGCATCTCATTCAACATTCACTCCATTAACTATTTTTGCACAGGGGCAACAGCATGTACCATCTACAAAATGCACTGCGGATACTCAGTTAAGCTCCTCCAACATCTCCTGCTGAACTCGTGATCTCTGGCACATAAAAAGGACAGGACAATAGAAACACCACCATCTCCAGGTTCTCTTTTAAGCCATACATAAAGTAAATGAGCTAAATGAACTACAATGCTGCTCCCTCACTGCTGCTGGGTTAAAATGCTGCAATGGGATGTGTACACACAGGGCTTCCTCCTCCTACAGAACCAGCAAAGCAGGCCATGACACCAGACCATGCCAGCCTGTACTGAGGTTGTCATTCAGGTTAAAGTTGTCTCAGCCATCTTGAGGATTGTCCAATGCAAAAAAAGATCAAAGGCCTTCTCCACCCCTTCAGTGCCACCTGGTTCTGCCATCTGCTCTCAGTCTACCTCACAGTCACTTTATGTTTGCTGCTGCTATACATACCTTCAGTCAAGGTTAATACTGGATGAACACAGCAGGCCAAGCAGCATGCTCCTGAGCTGTTGCTTGGCCTGCTGTGTTCATCCAGTTTCACACTTTGTTATCTTGGATTCTCCAGCATCTGCAGTTCCCATTATCTCTGATCACAAGGTTAATACTATACCACTCTTACTATTACCTATGATAGCTACCTTCACTTTCTCTCAAGCAGCCACTTTCCCCAGTCTACTTACACTGTGTGGCATGTGTGCTTTCTAATCACTCACTGGGGGAGCTTCATCACTTGCATCAGCGCTCATAGCTTTGCAAAGCAACCTAATCTCAGTCAGAAATAGTTGGAACAGCAGATGCTGGAGAATCTGAGAAAACAAGGTGTAGAGCTGAATGAACACAGCAGGCCAAGCAGCATCAGAGGAGCAGGAAAGATAACGTTTCAGGCCTAGCCCCTTCTTCAGAAATGGGGGAGGGGAAGGGGGCTCTGAAATAAATAGGGAGAAGGGGAGGCGGATGGAAGATGAATAAAGAAGAAGGTAGGTGGAGAGGAGACAGACAGGCCAAAGAGGCAGGGGTGGAGCCAGTAAAGGTGAGTGTAGGTAGGGAGTTAGGGAGAGGATAGGTCAGTCCAGGGAGGATGGACAGGTCAAGGGATGGACAGGTCAAGGGGGCAGGGTGAGGGCAGTAGGTAGGAGTTGGGGGTGGGGCTTGAAGTGAGAGGAGGGGATAGGTGGGAGGAAGGAAAGGTTAGGGAGGAGGGGACGAGCTGGGCTGGTTTTGGGATGCAGTAGGGGGAGGGGAGATTTTGATGCTTCTGAAGTCCACATTGATACTATTGGGCTGCAGGGTTCCCAAGTGGAATATGAGATGCTGTTCCTGCAACCTTCAGGTGACATCATTGTGGCACTACAGGAGGCCCAGGATGGACATGTCATCTAAGGAATGGGAAGGGAAGTTAAAATGGTTTGTGACTGGGAGGTGTAATTGTTTAGTGTGAACCGAGTGTAGGTGGAACCCTGCAGCCCAATGGCAGGAAGTCATGTCTGGCAAATCTTTCAGAGTTTTTCGCAGAGGTAACAAAGATAGTTGAGGGTAGGACAATCGACATTATCTATACGGTCTTTAGTAAGACCTTTTATGAGATCCCGCACCACAGGCTGGCCATGAAGGTTAGGTCACATAGGATCCAGGGAGAGCTAGCTAATTGGATTCAAAATTGGTTCGATGGTAGGAAACAGAGGGTGATGGTTGTTTCTCAGACTGGAGGCCTGTGACTAATGGTGTTCCACAGGGGTCAGTGCTGAAACCTTTGTTATTTGTTATTTATATAAATGATCTGGATGTGAATGTACAAGGCATGATTAATAAGTTTGCAGATGATACAAAATTAGGAGGTATCATCGATAGTGAGGAAGTTTATCAAAAATTACAGAGGGATCTTGACCAGATGAGGAAGTGGGCTGAGGATTGGCAAATGCAATTCAATACAGATGAGTGTGAGGTGCTGCACTTTAGAAAGTCAAACCAAGGTAGGACTTATACAGTAAACCGTAAGGTCCTGAGGAGTGTTGTGGATCTAGGAGTACGAGTACATAGTTTGTTGAAAGCGGCGTCACAGGTGGACAGAGTGGTGAAGAAGGCATTTAGTATGCTGGCCTTCATTGGTTGAGTCATTGAGCATAGGAGTTGGGACATTATGTTACAGTTGTATAAGTTGTGGATGAGGCTGCACTTGGATTATTGTGTATAGTTTTGGTAACTCTGTTATAGGAAAGACATAGTTAAACTGGAATGTGTGCAAAGAAGATTTATGAGGATGTTACCAGGACTACTAGGCCTGAGTTAGAGGGACAGTTTGGCCAGGATAGGACTTTATTCCTTGGAATGTAGGAAAATGAGGGGTGACCTTATTGAGGTATATAAAATCATAAAGGGCATTGATAGGATGAATGTGTATAGTCTTTTTCCCAGGGTTGGGGAATGGAAAACTAGACAGCATAGGTTTAAGGTGAGAGGGGAAAGGTTTAAGATGGACCTGAGGGGCAACCTCCTCACACAGAGAGTGGTGCGTATATGGAATGGGCTGCCAGAGAAAGTGGTTGAGGCAGGTACAATAGCAACATTTAAAAAACATTTGAATAGATATTTGGATGGGAAGAGTTCGGAGGGATAAAGATTGGAGCGACTGGGTTTGTATACACTTGAGTTTAGAAGGATGAGAGGGGATCTGATTGAAGCGTATAAGATTATTAAGGGATTGGACACTCTGGAGGCAGGAAGCATGTTTCCGCTGATGAGTGAGTCCAGACCCAGAGGACACAGTTTAAAAATAAGAGGTAGGCCATTTAGAACAGAGTTGTGGAGAAACTTCTTCATCCAGAGAGTGATGGATATATGGAATGCTCTGCCCCAGAAGGTAGTGGAGGCCAAGTCTCTGGATACTTTCAAGAAAGAGATGGATAGAGCTCTTAAAGATAGTGGAATCAAGGGTTATGGGACTAAGGCAGGAACAGGATACTAATTGTGGATGATCAGCCATGATCGTAATGAATGGTGATGCTGGCTCGAAGGGCCGAATGGCCTACTCCAGCACCTATTGTCTATTGTCTATTGTCCATTGATAGGCGGACAATTGGAACTAGCTGAATGGGCACCATGGTCAGAATGGACCAGTTTGGGCCGAAGGGCCTGTTTCCATGTTGTATTACTCTATGACTATGTGAACGTCTGTCCGTGCTTAATGAATGGTCATTTTATATTATGCTGTATTTGTACTTGCATACAAATCGACTTGCAAAAGTACTCAAGAACAATGACCTGCCTGTACTGCTCATAGACAAAGCTTTTCACTGTACTTAGGAACACATGACAATAAGTTAAATTAAATCAAATCAAATCATGCTTTCTTATGTTCTGACATCCAGGCCTCTAGAGGCTGACTGGAATGAAAAGTTCAGCTGGCTGAGAAAACGGTCCAGCCCACCGATGAAAATGTGTACACACTGCTATGCCAGAATGAGGCCTGTAAGTGCATAATCTGGGACTGCCTGCATTGGAAATACCTCAATCACAGTATCCATTTCATTAAAACACAACAAGCAGACATCGCAAAGAATCATTTTTAGCTGAGAACAAGACAGAGGAATATGTTGACAGAAATGAAATATTTTAACTGTCTCCTCTCCTAGTTAAAGAAGAACTCTTAATATCTCGGGGTTGCAAAATGTAGTGAAATTATTAATAAAAATATCTATTGTAACAGCTTCTTTGTAAACACAGTTATATCTATATTGGTGGCTGGCTAGAAAATCACCATTCATTTAACGGGGTAGGATTACTGACTTGGGACATTCAAATAACCATCATATTTTCGAGTCCTACTCCAGAAACGAGTTCATAATTTAGGCTGTATGAAATACTGAAGAAATTTTCTCCAGCTGGAGGTGCTGTCTTTGAGTTGTAAATCTAAGGGCCAATCTGCCCTCTCCTTGGTATCTTGACTAACCAATATTTATCCCTTAAACAACATTGTTCAGATTGCCTGGGCATTGTTTCATTGTTGTTTCTGAAAGTTTACTGAGATAGTTTTCTGTCTCTTGAGATTATTGTGTTTGTCAATTCCAAGCTGATCGTCACCAGGTATGACTGAAAGGCGTCACACTGGCATGGTAGTGTGTACACGATTTGACTTGATTTGATTTGTTGTCACGTGTTGCTAAGTATGGTGAAAAGCTTTTTTTATGAGCATCACAGGTGGGTCATAGTAAGCAAGGTCATACAGATCATCAAGTGAAAAGAAAACTTAGACAGAGGCATACAGGTTACATTGCACAGGGTGTGGACTAGGCAAAATCAACATTGGCAAGATCAGAGTTATTTGAAGTTAGAGTCATCAGTCTAATAATGGCCAGGAAGAAGCAGTTGCTGAACCTGCTGGTGCATGTCTTCAAGCTTCTGTACCTTCTGCCTGACGGAAGAGGTTGTCGGAGATCATTACCAGGGTGCAACGGGTCTTTGATGATGTTGGCAGCCTTCTACGGCAGCGAGCTGTGTAAATGGAGTCTATGGATGGGAGACTAGCTTCTGTGATGGTCTGGACTGTGCACGCAACCTTCTGCAGTTTCTTATGGTCCTGCGCAGAGCAGTTACCGTACCAGTCCCTATGCACCCAGACAACATGCATAAGGACTAGGAGGCAGAGAAGAATATTTAGCCCCTCATGCCTGCTCCACCATTTAATATGATCATGGCCCATCTCACCTTAGCCTCAAGCCCACTTTATTACCCACTCTCCAATAAGAAACTGTATATCAGTGAGGTAAAATGACATGATGGTAAAGATGGAATGCATGCTAATACATGTAAATAGGCCAAACTGCTCATTAGCTAGAATCTGTTCTGCCCATTTTCTTTCTTTTTTAATGTACATGGTCTTGTGTCTTAATATATGTATATTTCAATATTCACAAGTGAGCTGCATTTTGAGCCCAGCTGACAATCTTTATTTGGTTGGAGTGTAATTCCTTACATAGTCAGGATTATCCAGCAACATTTCATCAGTTGCAGAATCAACCCTAATATTAGACACTGAGATGCGAGTTTAGTAAGTGCAAGGCTTCAGTTGTTATACTGCGTGTTGTAAACAGCCACACGGACATGCCAATTGATGTGATCTGCCAGTTTTTGGAATGTACAATCGACATTACTAGCACCACACTGACACTGAAATTCATATATTATGTTAATCACCAGCAATTCCTCAAACTTTTGAGATAGCTTACCCTTCCAGTGTAACCTAAGGTAGAATGGGAACTTTAAAGGGCCAAGAGTGACCACTTTAGTCACTTCTATACTTCTATAAGTTTGTGTAATATACAACAAGGAATGATCTGCTCAAGGTAGCATGCAGGATAGTGTTGATGTGCCTATTTTATCATCAATTTTCAACAAATGAATGTTGGAAGGTTTCCAATGAGGACAATAACCTTTTAATGTACGACACTGTAGGAATACCAGCTGGTGAAGGTTGGTTTGAAGTAGACAGTAGTAGAGAATCCTGTAAACATGAATAAACCTTTCAATGTGGCAGTACTGTTAAAGAGAGCAGCTGTTAAAGTATATAGTATTCTAGGTTAGTTTATTAAGGTATGGCATAGAAGAGCAGGCAAACTTACATAAGATGGCAGTTAGATTTTGGTTGGATTATTGTGTACAGTTCTTGATCATACACTTTAGGTAGGATTGGAGACAGTGAAGAAGAAATTTATGAGGTTGCTTCCAGGGATGAGAAACTTCAGCTATGGGGCTGGATTGGAGAAGTTGGGATTACTTTCTTTGGTGAAGAAAAGCCTAAAAGGAGACCTCGTAGAAGTTTTTAACGTTATGAGCCATCTGGACAGAATGGATAAGTAGAAAGAGTTCTCACTGTAAATGGATCAAAGGGCACAGTTTTAAAATGTTTTGCAAAAGAAGAAATTCAAAATGAGAGAAACTTTTAAAAAAATCATACTGCCTGGAAGTTTGGTGGAAGCAGGTTTAACGATGGCATTTCAGAGGGCATTGGATGATTATTTAAATAGAAACAACTTAAGGTTATTTGGACAGGCTTAGTGAATGGTAGGTGGAATGTAATGTGGAAATGTGTGAGATTGTCCAAGTTGGTAAGAGAAACAGGTGTGCAGATTATTTTTTAAATGGTAAAAATCTGAAAAGTTTTGAAGTATGAAGAGACAAACACGTTCTTGTTAACAAGTCACTGAAGGTTAATGTGCAGGTGCAGCAAGCTATTAGGATGGTGAATGGAATGTTAGATTTTATTGCAAGAGTATTTGAGTACAGGAGTAATGAAGTCTCACTTCAGCTGTATAGAATTTTGGTCAGACAGCAGCTGGAGTAATGCATGTAGTTTCGGTCTCCTTATCTCAGGAGAGATTAAATGCTAGAGTGAGTGCAACAAAGGTTCACTGGAAATGTTGCCATATGGCAGACTATCTTATGAAGTGAGATAGGGTAAACTGGGCCTATATTCTAGAATTTCAAAGAATGAGAGGTGATCTTGTTGAAACCTAGAAAATACCTAGAGGCATAGACAGGGTAAATGCAGGTAAGCTGGGTCCTTTGACTGAAAAGTCTAAAATGAAGGGGCACAATTTAAAGGTGAGGGGGAGACCATTTAAATTTGAGAAGGGGACAGTTTTTTTTAGTTAGTGAATTGTGAACCTTTGAAATTCTCCATCACAGAGGTCAATGGAGCTCAGTCATTGAATATCCTTAAAGTAGAAATTGGTAGACTTCTGATTACTACTGCCATACAGAGTGAAGGAGATGGGGTGGGTAAAAGGCACTGAAGTGCTTGATCAACCATGATTGTATTGAATGGTAGGGCAGGCTTGATGGCCTACTCCAATGTTCCTATGTAAAAAAATGCCCCCGAGAGCCAGAACAGACATAACAGTTAGTTTCCTTTACTAATTGTGCCAAAGAAGGAATTGTCATAAGCAATGATCGCAATCATAGAATCATAGAGTCATACAACACGGCGACACGCCTGTTGGTCCACCTAGTCCACACCAAACACGTTCCCAAACTAAACTAGTCCCACTTAGTTTGTTCTGGCCCATATCTCTCCAAACCTTTCCTATTCGTGTACTTATCCAAATGTCTTTTACATGCTATAATGGTACTTGTATTCATCACTTCCTCTGGCAGTTCATTCCCCCATGAATGGCTCTCTGTGTAAAAAAGTTGTCTCTCATGTCCTTTTGAAAACTTTCTCCCCTCATATTAAGAATATGCTTCCTAGTTTTGGAATCCCCACCCTAGGGAAAAGACCCTTGTCATTCACCTTACTTATGCCACTCACAATCTTTTAAAATTCTATAAGCTCACCACTCTACCGCCTCCAGCCTATTTTTCCCCTAACTCAAACCGTCCATTCCTGGTAAATAAAAGTGTTTAACAAACAATAATGACTGTAAATTGGCACCACTTTGCTACCTAGCAAGAAACTTTCTCAGCCACTTATAGAAGGCATAACAGATGCTGAAGGGTCCTCCTCACATTGTGATTCCCTCTGTACCATCCAATTTTGCGACACGTTGCATTATAGCCGACATTGCTCAGACTCCTGCAAGATACTGCCCCTTGTCTCTCACTTCACAGATGCTGCCTATTTCCAGTAATTTCCGATTCCATTTCCAATTTTCAGCATCCACAGTATTTTGCCATCCTTGATGAATAAATCATGTTAAGGGGCATCCAACAGAAACAGTTGATCTTCTACATGAGTACTGCTTAACATAGAATGCAAAAGCCTATTAACATATTGAGGGATATTGTTAAGTTTTCATATTGTTAACTATTAACGTACTGCATCACAACATTAGTCAATGCCTGAGACAGAGGAAAAGAAGTTACTCACAATTGAAATTACTCACAACTAAAGCTTTAATCCAAGAGACAGGTTGTACTATCAGTATTGTAATAATTCCAGTAAGTCACTGCCTAAGGTGCTGACAACTTAACACCCATCCCATTACTTAAATCAGTTTGATACAGTACAGCCAAGTCACTCTAACATGGTGATAAATACACACACGCATTTGGTTGACTTTAAAGGTATTCTGTCCTACAATTGTTCTGATGACATGCCATTTCTTTGGATTAATTCAATCAATTGTTTGGCATAAAACTGAACATTCCTTGAAAATATAGATGAACACCTCTGGAAGTGGACAGTGCATTAGACAGGCCTTAACAGATATTAGGGTACAATTTGCAGGAAACTGGGCTCTGGGACTGCACTATCTCCCTCAGAACAGTGCTCCTGAGATGCTGCTTGGCCTGCTGTGTTCATCCAGCCTCACATTTTATTATCTTGGAATCTCCAGCATCTGCAGTTCCCATTATCTCTGAGTGCTAGGAATGGGGATAGTTACAGAAATGAGAAAATAAAAAAAGGGAAAAATTAATAATGCAGAGATATCTTGCTTGCATATCGACAAGTATTTGTGTTTATGCAGTATTCTATGCAGAAAACTATCTGAATGCTTTACAATGGAGAGAAGGAGAATACCAATGAGAATAGAGGGCAAAAGGGAAACTTTTAACAGGAATAGAAAGTGCAATTTTGGAACCAAACTCAGAAGAACAAGTACGCAAACAAGAGTAATTTACATTTATATTGCAACTTACATCCTCCATATCATAAATAGCTTTCATTTGATTAATTCTTTTCTGAATGTAGCCACTTTTTAATATAGGGAAACATGGTAGCACAGTCCCACAATTACATAATTAACAAGCTTTTTGTTTTGGTTGAGGGACAAATATTGGCCAGAAATTTAGGAAGAATCCCTCTGCTGTTCTTTGAATTGTGTTTTGCGAACTTATGTGCATATCTGAGTGGGCAGACGGAGACTGAAGTTTAACATTCCAGCCATTGCTACTGGACCACATCACTGTGGCAGCGGGTGTCATCTGGTAGAGCAAAGTTTCTACACCTCCCCTGACCTAGCAGGCTTTCATATATCTCTACTCTGCATCAAACTCACAATGTACTTGGCTTGAAGGTGTTTTATAGCACAGTACAAAAGAGATTTGCACTTTGTCAATTGTAATCAAGAAGTCCATGAGTGTCCTTCACATGGTCTGCAGGCTCTTCCAAAATCCAAGGCACTGAGATGACAAGGCCGTGAGAACAGGCCCTCATCCTCACAACTTGTGTGATATCACACAACCAGACTGACTTCTATTTGTGACTGTGGTACCACAGCTACCTAGAATACAACTCCTCCCACCCACCCTCCTGCAAAAATTCCATCCCCTATTCCCAATTCCTCCGCCTCTGCCGCATCTGCTCCCACGATAAGGCATTCCACTCCCGCACATCCCAGATGTCCAAGTTCTTCAAGGACCGCAACTTTCCCCCCACAGTGATCGAGAACGCCCTTGACCGCGTCTCCCGCATTTTCCGCAACACATCCCTCACACCCCGCCCCCGCCACAACTGCCCAAAGAGGATCCCCCTCATTCTCACACACCACCCCACCAACCTCCGGATACAACGCATCATCCTCCGACACTTCCGCCATCTACAATCCGACCCCACCACCCAAGACATTTTTCCATCCCCACCCCTGTCTGCTTTCCGGAGAGACCACTTTCTCCGTGACTCCCTTGTTCGCTCCACACTGCCCTCCAACACCACCACACCCGGCACCTTCCCCTGCAACCGCAGGAAATGCTACACTTTCCCCCACACCTCCTCCCTCACCCCTATCCCAGGCCCCAAGATGACATTCCACATTAAGCAGAGGTTCACCTGCATATCTGCCAATGTGGTATACTGCATCCACTGTACCCAGTGTGGCTTCCTCTACATTGGGGAAACCAAGCGGAGGCTTGGGGACCGCTTTGCAGAACACCTCCGCTCGGTTTGCAACAAACAATTGCACCTCCCAGTCGCAAACCATTTCCACTCCCCCTCCCATTCTTTACATGACATGTCCATCATGGGCCTCCTGCAGTGCCACAATGATGCCACTCGAAGGTTGCAGGAACAGCAACTCATATTCCGCTTGGGAACCCTGCAGCCTAATGGTATCAATGAGGACTTCACCAGCTTCAAAATCTCCCCTTCCCCCACCGCACCCCTAAACCAGCCCAGTTTGGCCCCTCCGCCCACTGCACCACGCAACCAGCCTAGCTCTTCCCCTCCACCCACTGCATCCCAAAACCAGTCCAACCTGTCTCTGCCTCCCTAACCTGTTCTTCCTCTCACCCATCCCTTCCTCCCACCCCAAGCCGCACCTCCATCTCCTACCTACTAACCTCGTCCCACCTCCTTGACCAGTCCATCTTCCCTGGACTGACCTATCCCCTCCCTACCTCCCCACCTATACTCTCTCCACCTATCTTCTTTTCTCTCCATCTTCGGTCCGCCTCCCGCTCTCTCCCTATTTATTCCAGAACCCTCACCCCATCCCCCTCTCTGATGAAGGGTCTAGGCCCGAAACGTCAGCTTTTGTGCTCCTGAGATGCTGCTGGGCCTGCTGTGTTCATCCAGCCTCACATTTTATTATCTTGACTTCTATTTGTACGTGTTGGCTGCGTGACAGCAACAATGAAATAGTTTCATGAGGAAGATTAAATCACTCCTATAATATAACTGTGAGATCAGATTGTCAACAGGTGAAATCAAGGAAGAGAAACTGGCTGAATGTAGAGCCCAAAGTCATTCTGTGGCACTCCAGCTAAACCAGATACCACCACACTGTGCCATTCTTACCCCAAACTCCAATGCATTTTTGGGTGGTGGCAAGTGAAAACCAGTGGGATAGGAACAGTAAGTTATCTGGGTAGTCTATCACTCTTATGGCATGGTTCACAAATGTAAAGGCTTGAGACCCAAGGCAAGCTAACCCTTTTTGTACCTGATCTGGGGATTGTTTGATGGGACAGTCAGACTTGCCTTGACTTTGTATTTTTAAGGGAAATGAGAAAGAGCCAGGGAGTGGGAGAATTTAAATATATTTTAAAATTAGTTGTGCTGTACTGTTCGACATTTATGTACAGTAGCAAAAAAAAGCAGCCATAAAAAGCAAGACACATCTCAATATGACTACCACGACACGCCCACCTTAGACCACAGCTACTAACCCTGCCAAAATAGACAGTGAGGTAGTTTGGCAGTAAACCATATAACACCTTTCAAAGTAGATTCTTCTGGAATTTGCGTAAGTGAACCTCTTTGATAAAGGAACTATAACAAAATGTCTCTGTTAAAAATTTCAGGAGTCCTCACCTAACTCTGAGTTAGTTGTTTACACCAACCATGCTCTACATGCCATTGAAGGGCCCAGGGCATGGAACCATGGATATGTGGAGTCTGCCAGTCCTTCACGCATTCATAAAATATAACAGCACAGAAAAATGCCAATCAGCCCTTCAGGATTACAATGGGGGTGTTTTAACTGTTAAATGGTGATTGTAGACTTTACCCAGAAGAAATCCAGATTCCTTGGTGCTGAGACAGATTTGAATTGTACCATGACAGTGGTAAAATATGGACAAACAATTTTTAACTTCTATTATCTGATTTTTAATATTTGAAACCTTCCTCGCTTAAAATGGTCCTAGAATGTTAGAAACAAGGACCTTAAATAGCTGTCATAATCACTGATCACAGATTGAAGCAAGTTAGGAAGTCAATTTGGAATTAAATTTGTCTAAACTAAAGTTATAACTTTATCTGAACATAGTGAAATCAGTCAGAGATAGCAGGAACTGCAGATGCTGGAGAATCTGAGATAATAAGGTGTAGAGCTGGATGAACACAGCAGGCCTTCTTCTGAAGAAGGGTGTAGGCCTGAAACATCAGCCTTCTTGCTCCTCTGATGTTGCTTAGCCTGCTGTGTTCATTCAGCTCTACACCTTGGCATCAGTGAAATCAGTCAATTGAGTTGTGTTTCAAGAAACTGAAATCTACTGTTATTACTTACTTGAATGAGAAGTTACACATTTTGGACATGAAAGGGTCATAAATGACAATCCAGCTTGGAAACATAATGGAATAGACAAATGATGCATATTGAACAGCTGCTTGGCAGAGCAGCAGAGAAAAACAAAAAATGGATTTGTGACACTAAGAACCAGAAGATTCTTTCTGTTCCTGCTTCCTTCTCAAGGAAAAACCAGTACCAGTAATGAAGTAAGTCAGAGAAACATCCATTCACCTAGATTTCAAGTACTCTGTAAATTTCACTACTGTTGAGGGTATAAGATATCAATTAAGTAGCTGCAGTCTCAGGATCAGCATACTCAACAACTCTAATGTTAAAGGCGGGGAAGCAGATTCACCTGTCCTCACCTGCGTCTAATACATGGCCCAGAGTCCAACCATTGCAACTGATGCAAAGGAAGTTAGGGAGCATCCCATAACAGCCACAGGACTGTCTAAACTGCAATTTTATGTCTGAGGTTCCATTCTGCCTCAACATCATTTATCCAAACCTCGCTGCCCTTGTTTGTGCATTTTACAACCGGTCGGCAAAATATTTAATTAATGGAGAAGTATTTTTTCAAGAAAAACCCAAAGGCAATGTGGGCTTTGTGTGTAGGAAAATACTGACACTACATTTTAATCCCAGAGAAAGACCTTTTTTCATTGATGTGCTCTAATGAACATAGGCCTCAGCTTTCGAACCACAAATTAACAATACCCTCTTCAAATTAAATTTGATTAATTGAACAAAACTGTCTAGGAGAATCAACTGCCTGCAGAAGGAGTAAGACTCTGAAAGCTTGTGTTTTCAAATAATCCATTGGGCTATAACCTGATGTCGTGTGATTTCCACCCTTTTCCAATCCAGTTCAACACTGGCACCTCCACGTCATTCGATTAAGTAATGTATCAAGCAAATATCAACGTATTTGGTGCTTAGTAAGTCATGCTGGTAGTGTACTAATTTAATCATGTTTCAATATTTTCTCCAATTGTTTCATTATTTTCCATAGTTTTCCCCATTGGCAAAAATTAACAAAAGAATTATATCTTCCAATTTATGTAACTTATTTTGTTTACAATTATCTTTCTATTAGGTGGCTCATACCTATTTCGCTTTTATTTATCTGCAGGGTGTCGGTGATGCTGACAAAATCCACAACTGTCAGCCATTCTACTAAGGTGGTGGTGAGCTTTCTCTTCAAGTAACTATTTCACTTCAGAGGACTTTACAATTATACGGTCGTACAATTGATTTCAAAATATCAAGTAATTTGTGGCCATGTTGTAGAGACCTTTGGTATTATCTGAAGTATTTGTTCCCCAAAGGTGCAAGGTAGATTCACCAAGTTGAAGTATTAGACCAAAGTTGAAGAGTATGAGGATAGATTACGAGCAAAAGCAAATGAATGTAGGTACCTATCAGCAATAATCTCAGACAATAGTCATCCTTGTTAAGGTGGAGCTAAAGATGAAATCGACCCAGAGCAGCTGGGTCAATCTAGCTATCCACTCCAGGTGGATAGAGTTGTTAGGAAGGCGTATGGTGTGTTAGCTTTCATTGATAGAGGGATTGAGTTCAAGAGCCATGAAGTTATGCTCCAGCTATACAAAAGCCTGGTTTGACCACATCTGGAGTATTGTGCCCAGTTCTGGTCACAGGAAAGATGTGGAAGCGTTAGAAAAGATGCAGAGGAGATTTACCAGGATGTTGCCTGGAACAGAGGGAATGTCTTGTAGGGAAAGATTTTCTCTTTAGAACAACGAAGGATGAGAGGTGACTTGATCGAGGTGTACAAAATGATCAGAGGTGTAGATAGAGTAGACATCCAGAGACTTTTTCCTAGGATGGAGGTAGCTTTTATGAGGGGACATAATTTTAAAGTGAAAGTAGGTAGATTTCGGGGAGACATCAGAGGTAGATTCTTTACTCAGAGAGTGGTCGGGGCATGGAATGCATTACCGGAGAGGGTAGTGAAGTCGGCCTCATTAGAGGCATTTAAGCGGCCATTAGATAGGCATATGGATGATAGTATATGGTAGCAGTGCAGGCAAGATAGACCTTAGGTTTAGGGTAAAAGTTCAGCACAACATCGTGGGCCGAAGGGCCTGTACTGTGCTGTACTGTTCTATGTTCTATGTTCTAAGTAGACCAGTCTCAAGGCTGCAGTACAGATACCAACATCGAGATCCCAGGTAGACAAAATCCATAAGCACAAATAACACAGGCTCGAGTCGATGACCGTGATATAACACCACAGTACAACAGCCTAAGAACAATTAAATCTAGTTAGATGCTATCCAGGCCCACATAGTTGATTAGCCTTGTCTTTTTGCATTCCTGTGCTATAATGGAATGCACAGTCAATTCATTTTGAGAAGCATTTATCTATCCATTATTGCCTAGTTAACCATCTTTGCCCATTTCCATCTCAGCTTAGAACAGAATCCAAACTCCCTTTGCTCCACTATTAGCCTTAGCTACCCAGTCGGGTTCTTAGATTTCCTCGACATCTTCTACCTTTTGCCACTATTAAGACCCATTTTCTTTTGGATTGAGGTTTTTGGCACTGTTTCTAATATTTTTATGGTTTCTTTCTCTGGTTCAGCATTCATTTTTGATTCGATTTCTCTGATATACCCCAGAAGGTTTTTGTTTAATATTTACATAATTACAACAATTTTTTTAAACGATTCACATTATCAACATATCCTCCCACCCTTAAACTCAGAATGTCCGAAGTCAAGTAAAGAAAATAACTGCCACAATTCTTTTTGGAGTTGAAATAGTCTTAATGTGTATACATGTTCTTTCTGCCAGCAAAGAACAAGGTCCTGTGTGTTAATATCTTTAGCTTCCAGCACACAAACTGTGCTACTATGAGAGCTCAACTTGACAACCTTAAATATGGTTTACAGTATAATTTTTTGCATACTCAGGATTATGTTGCTAATTTTGTCCAATTACAGAATTATATCTAATGTTGGAAATTGTGTTTTTTTTTCCAACCATGGGCTGGTTGGGACAGTTAGTAATTTGCTTGTTGCAAAGGGATATGTTGTTAGATACAATCTTCCTTTGGGTTGTAGAGTCTACTTGTCTAGCATCACACCAGCAAGGAAATTTATGTGCCACATTATCTGTTTGTGTGATCGAACTCTTCTTGGCTTGACAGCCCCTTCTGTTAGTGGAGAACAATATTCATGTTGTGATTGCATAGCAGCAGCATAAAACAGCTAGCTTCATCTTTTAATCAACCTTCTGAGCTACATTACCCTTCACTGAGTGAAATTGAGTGCTTTTCAGGACCAAACTTTGCAGCCTTTAGGATGTTTGTTTAGTTTGCATTACATGCAGAGAGGAATTGTCTGATCAGTGTAATCTTATCCCAAAGGATGGTTTTGGTATGCCCTATTTTAGTATCAAGCTGAAGATGAGCAAGACCAATGCTATGGCATGTGAAACTGTAGGGATTCTAACATGCATATTGAACAGTGAAGATGGGTTTCCTGTCGACGGTAGTACAGAACTTACTAGGATAACAAGGTGTGGAGCTGGAGGAACACAGCAGGCCAAGCAGCATCAGAGGAGCAGGAAGGCTGACTTTTCAGACCAAAACCCTTCTTCAGAAATGGGGGAGGGGAAGGGGATTCTGAAATAAATGCGGAGAGAGGGGCAAGTGAATGAAAATGGATAGATGAGAAGATAGCTGGAGACAGACAAAACTTACTGTTGATTTCTCAGTGAGGATATTAAGGAAGTCTGTTCCACGATTTCTCCATTTCAAAGATGAATGTGAGCACAAGATGGACACAATTAAGAAGTATAAGGAATTTCTTACTTGCAGGAGTGGATTCAAATTTAGCATATTTGAGAAATGCAAGCAGTAAAAGGTGAGGTACTATTCCATGAATAGCCATTTCTACAAAACAAAAAGAAAGAAACAAAAACAAAATTTATTGACAATGCAGTCACTTCAGCAGGACAAAATTAAACAATAAAGTAATCTAATTGACATCTATTATTTAAGCCAATTATCTTTGTTTTCAGCCCTATTCCCACAAAAGAGACAATTAAGGTATAAATAAAAGAAAATAACAAAATTGGCTTGATTGAATACATGGCTTTCACGATGCATTGTTTCACAGGTATATATGGTCGTTCCTTGGTTGAATTTCTGAAGATGTTGAGCAGTGCAACCTTTGCAGTTCACTCTGAGGAAGTTAGTGATACATGTAACTTAGTTTCTATCCTCTGAACATCCAATGATTCATAATGGGACGATGGCAGGGAGCTTTCAAATTTTCATGCTGTAACATCAACAGCCTTCTCCCAGAAACACACTCCCAAAACCCAGTTCAAACTCTGGCTCCTCATTCAATTTAACCATCATCTTGCCTTCTTGAATTGTTGGCACTGATTCTCAGGCATTGACTTCATTAATGGCCAAACATCTGCGATCCAGTTAAATGCACTGCTTCCTCCCTGGTATGGAAGAGTCTATGGAAGTCTTTTGATCAAGAACTGACCTATGTCAGGCAGAAAATACAAAAGCCTGAACACACACACAAGCAAGTTCAGGAATAGCTGCTTTCTGGCCATTATCAGACTGTTGAATGGACTCTAGCCTCAAATAATGTAACCTGTGTGCCTGTAAGTCTTTTTGATCTGTACATCCTTTGCTTGCTGTGACCTGAGACTACTCAGACCACTTGGAGCCATCACAGCAAACGAACCAACAGCCACATCAAGACAGCAACTGACCAGGGTTAAATGCCCAACAGATACCATGGACAGGACGTATGTGGTTTACAAGATACCATGCGGAGACTGCACCAAACACTATGTGGGACAAACAGACAGACAACTGGCAACCCACGTCCACAAACACCAGCTCGCAACAAAATAACACTTCTCGATGTCCTTGGTTTCAATACAGATAGATGAGAAAAAACACACTTTCAACTGGGACAAAACTACTATCATTGGACAAGCCAAATAGAAGACAGCCATAAAATTCTTGGAGGCTTGGCATTCATCCACGGACTCCATCAACAAATACATTGAATTAGATCTGACATACCGGTCATTACCCGAAATGGCACCTACCAGCAGCAGCAAAATCCAGACCATATCAATTCGAAGCAGCACAAGACAACAGTGCTTCACAGGAGGCTCCACAGCACTGAGGATGTCACCTAGTAAGGGGATGAAACATCTGCTATCAAGCCTCCCAGCTCAGTGAACACACCAACATCTATAAACAGCACCCGAACTCCAAACCTTCACTCAAACCCTGAGCACATCAGTTTTGGGGGTGATGTCATTAAGTGGGTACTAACTGCCTGGTTAAACGTCCTTATCATCAAACAAATCTCGGGGGCATTCAAAGAAGGGTCTAGACTCGAAATGTCAGCCTTCCTGCTCCTCTGATGCTAATTGGCCGGCTGTGTTCATCCAGCTCTACACCTTGTTATCTTTGTGCTTGAATATTCTTTTTAGTTCACCTATAATTAATTTTAAAAATTAGAATTAGAATTAGAATTTGGTTTTATAATCACGTGTACTCAAGTGCAGGGATACAGGAGTACAGTGAAAAGTTGCCACTCCTGGCAAAGGTAGATAGGTACAAATTCTTAGGTACAAAGTAGAAAAATAAAGAAATAAGTTAAAATTTAAACATTTACAGTTCTTCTTAGTATAAAGTAGAAAACTAGAGAAATAAAATTAAAAGTTAAGCATTACAGTTCTTCTTTAGACATGGGCCTGCAGATGCTCCACAGTGTGTTGTTCCCACGAGATGCTTGCATTCACTATAAGGGCTCAATCTCTCCCCCACACTCACCTCTGCACTGCTGTCTCGCCACTGACCACCACCTGGGTTCGCCGCTAGCTGCTGTCTGGACTTGCCAGCCGTCTCACCACTAGCTGTCATTTGGGCTCATCAACTGTCTCGCCGCTAGCTGCCTTCTGAGCTTAGAGGCCGTCACACCACTAGCTGTCATTTGGGCACATCAGCCATCTCATCACCAGCTGCCATCTGGGCTCACCAGCCGTCTCAATGGCGACAGCTCCAGACCTCGATGACGCAGCGATGCTGCCGACTGTTGGAATTCCACCTGGATTACCAACAGCCTTACCACCAAGTGCCAAAGTCCCACTGAGTGCCACGCTCGGGACCCCAATGCCATCACCTCCACCACCAAGCTCTGGCTAGAAGTTATGTAACAAAAAACTGAAAAAAGAAAAACAAAAGAGAAAAAAAGGAAAGTTTAGATAAACAGACAGATTGGATGTGCCCCTGACTCAGAGCCTCGAAAGCTGCGTGTGTTCTGATCATTAGAATAAAACCTGATGTATATAGAATGTGGGCAATGACAATGGACATCGGAGAACAAAATAGGGAGGACAAACTTGGACTCACAGTAGCCAATGTTTTGAGAAATGTTTTCAAGGAGGTGACAAAGGTGATAGATGAAGGTTCAACAGTGGATGTTGTTTACGAGGATTTTAATAAGGCTTTCAACAAGTTCCCTCATGATAGGCTCATCCAGAAGATCAACATGCATGAGATTCATGGTGACTAGGCCACATGAATTCAGAATTGACCTGCCCGAAGAAGACACAAGGTATTGGTGGAAGGGTGATTTTCAGGCTCAGATCCATTACTAGTGGTGTTCCGAGGGATCCATACAGCTTTTTGTGATATATATAAATGACTTGGATGAAAATGTAGATGGGTGTGTTAATAAGTTTGCAGACGATGTTAAGATGGGTGGAGTTGTGGATAATATAGAATGTTATCAAAGGATGCAGCAGGATATAGATCAGTTGCAGAAATGTGCAGAGAAATGGCAGTTAGAGTTTAATCGGACCAAGTGTGTGATGCTGCAAAGTGGGTGATCAAATGTTAAGGAAGAATATACAGTTAATTCTAAGGTTTTGGAGTAGCTCAGGTTTTGGGTGTCAAGGTTGATTGGCTCGCCGAGCTGGTTTGTTGTTCCGGAGACATTTTGTTACCATGCTTGGTAACATCCTCGGTGCAGCCTCTGATGAAGCGTTGGTGTGTTTTCCTGCCTGGTTTTTAAACTATGGGTTCTATTGCGATGGATTGCCTCACTTACAGGTTTCCTCTGTAGTGCAATGTATATGGGGTTGAGTTCAATGTGATTATTAATAGTATGCTTCATGGAGTGCCATGCTTCCAGGAATTCTCGTGCTCGTCTCTGCCTAGCCTGTCCCAGGATCTTGCCGTTGTCATGGTTCTCCTTGTCCATGTGGATTGAGGTGATTGAGTACTGGTCATGTCTTTTTGTAGCCAGTTGGTTTTCATGCACTCTTGATGTTAGTTTCCTTCCTGTTTGTCTGATGTAGTGTTTCCCTCAGTCTCTGCAGGGGATTTTGTCGATGACATTGTTCCTGTCCATGGCAGGGAGTGGGACTTTATTTAGGGTGAGCACTTGTTGTAGGGTTGGCAGTTGAATGATAATGGTAATGATAAATGACGCACACAACCGGCTCCACAAATACAACAGTGAAATTACGCTCCAAAAAAACGTTATTCCAGGAACGAGCCATTAACATCAGCCAACAGACCTCAAGAGCCAAGGAAAGACAGACCCTGCAAGGCAAGCTAGCCACACTTACCCACAAAATCGACAAGAACAGAACTTACACAAAGATAAGAAACCTCTCCGACAGGAAACTGACAGACATGGAAAAAGCCGTTCTCACCTGGGGACTGAACTACAACTACAGGGACACCAATAAAATGGAATGGCTAGCTACAATGGAAGCCACACTCGAGACCAACAAAATCAATGAAGTGACAACAAACTATAAGATAGATAATAGTTCCAACACCAACCAGAAAGAGTGAACTCAACACCCTCAACACACGGAAAATACAATCCTTGGATGGATTAAAGAAGGACAAGAACATCACTATACTATCTGCAGACAAAGGGTGCATGACAGTGATAATGAATAAAAAGGACTACATCCTCAAAGCACAAGCTCTGCTCGCCGAAGAGAACATTTACCAATCAGTACAAACTGACCCGACACCGCAACTAGGCAACAAAATCCTCTACCCGCTACAAAGACTTAAACAAACGGGACAGATCAACAAAACAGGCTTCTTAAGAATGAAACCCGAAGAAACTACACACGCCGATTCTACGGCCTCCCAAAAGTGCACAAGCCAGAAGTCCCCCTCAGACCCATAGTCTCCCTACCAGTCACTCCATCGCACAGATTAGCCAAAGAGCTACAAAGAAGACTCAGGCACCTAGTCAACAAGTCACCCCACTCTATCCACTCAGCCCAAGAACTCCTCAACTCCATCAAAAACATAAAGTTAGAGGACAAAGACACTATGATATTGTTTGATGTCACTGCCCTAGTCACATCAATAGACATACCACGAGCAAGGGAAACAATGACAACACTACTTGAACAAGAACACGACCCAGTGAAACCATCTCCAAGGACAATATACCTAAACTACTAGACCTATGCCTCACCACCCACTTCACCTTCAATGGCCAAACATACAAGCAAATGAACGGGACACCCATGGGATTACCCATGTCCGGACTCATAGCAGAAACGGTGATGCAAAGACTGGAAAGTACTGCCCTTCCACAAATCCAACCTAAACTATGGATACGCTACATAGACAACACCTTCATCATCCTTAAACAGACCAAATCAGAAGAGACACACAAACTCATAAACAACATCCTCACCAGAATAAAATTCACCAGAAAGGTGGAGAAAAACAAACAACTCCGATTCCTGGATGCCATGGTAGAGCACAAGATAAATGGGGAACTGCAAATGAAAGTACACAGAAAAGCCATACACACAGACCAGGTATTGAACTTCAACAGTAACCATCCCAGCACTCTCAAATGAAGCTGCGTGCGAACACTATTCAAAAGGGCAACAACACACTGCAGCAGCAGGAAACTACGCCAAGAGGAAGAAGAATATTTCTTTCAAGTGTTCAAGGATAATGGATATCCAAAGAACTGGGTCAGAATCTGCCTACAAGAACAGCAGCAGAAAGATTCTACATGCCCTGACACACTCATCACCCTACCCTACATCAGGGACACGTCGGAACTCACCACAAGACTTCTACCATCGCTGGGCATCCGAGTGGCACACAAGCCCGCATCAACCCTACGATAAGTGCTCACACTAGCTAAAATCCCTGCCATGGGCAGGATCAATGTCATCTACAAAATTCCCTACAGAGACTGTGAGAAACACTACATCAGACAAACAGGAAGGAAACTAACAACAAGAGTACATGAACACCGACAGGCTACAAAAAGACATGACCAATACTCACTCATCTCAACCCACATGGACAAGAACCATGACTTTGACTGGGACAACACCAAGATCCTGGGACAGGGTAGGCAGAGACAAGCATGAGAATTCCTGGAAGCATGGCACTCCATGAAGCATGCTATTAATAAACATATTGAACTCAACCCCATATACATTCCACTACGGAGGAAACCTGTAAATGAGGCAATCCATCGCAACGGACCCCAGAGTTTAAAAACCAGGAGGGAAAACACACCGATGTTTCATCAGAGGCTACACTGAGGATGTTACCAAGCACAGTAACAAAATATCTATGGAACAACAAACCAGCTCGGCGAGCCAACCAATGTCAATACACAGTTCATGGCAGGATTCTGAACAGCATTGATGTACAGAAGGATCTTGAGGTTCAATTCGATAGCTCCCTCAAAGTGGTCAGCAAAGTAGACAGGGTGGTAAAGAAGGCACGCTTGTGTTTATTAATTGGGGAATTGAGTACAAGAGCCTCGCTGTCATGTTGTAGTTTTATAAGGCTTTGGTTGAGTCACATTTGGAGTATTGCATTCAATCCTGGACACCACATTACAGGAAGGATGCAAAGGCTTTGGAGAGGATGCAGAAGAGGTTAACCAGAATGATGCCTGCATTAGAGTATATGAGTTGTAAGGAGAGGCTAGAAAAATTCAGGTTGTTTTCTGTTGAGTGGCGGGGGCTGAGGGGAGACTTGTAGAAGTTTATAAAATTGTGCAATGCATAGATAGGGTTGACAGTCAGAATCTTTTTCCCAAAGTTGAAATATTTCATACAAGGGGGCATGCATTTCAGGTTAGAGGGGAAAAGTTCAAAGGACACATGAGGCGCAAGCTTTCAACACAGAGAGTGGAACGCACAGCTAGGGGTGGTGGTAGAGGTAGATAAGATAAGGGCATTTAAGGGACTTTTAGATAAGCACATGAAAATGCAAAGAATGTAGGGATATGGATCAAGGGCAGGCAGAAGAGATTAGTTTCATCTGGTGTCACATTCAGCACAACATCATGGGCCAAAGAGCCTGTTCCTGTGTTGTACTGTTCTATGATCTATGTTCTGTGTTCTATGAATCATCCACGCACCTCCTGGTTCCATAGAAATAACAAATATTTTGAAAAGATTTGTTTCCACTTCAGTCCATTAAGGTTTGGCATCTTCAGTCAAGTATCTATCAGAATTTTGGAATCAGCATTACAACTCTAATTTGCATATAGAAGACACTCTGGGGAATTAAAAATATTTGACTTGTTTTGGATGCTGATGCACTTTTGGGAAAGGTTGAGTACAGGAGGAGATCACTTGGAAGTTAATCACTGTGCTATTTTTTTAAAAATTCATTCATGAGATGTGGGCTTTGCTGACAGTTGTCTTTGATAAGTTGGCACTGAGTTGTCTCCTTGAATAGATGCAATCAAGTTAGTGTCGGTAGACCCACAAAGCCTTTGGGGAAATTGGGGTGTTATGCTCCAGCATTTGGACAAAGCAACATTGAAAATGTGATATATTTCTAAGTCAGGATGGTGAATGGCTTGAATGGAAACTTGAAGGCGGTGATGTATCTGCTGCCCTTGTCCTTCTAGATTATAGCGGTGGTGGATCTGGAATGATCTCTATAAGGAACTGTGCATCTTGTAGATGATATATACTGCTGTGACTGAATTTCAGTGGCGGGAAGTGTGAAAGTTTGTGGATGTGGTACTAATGAGGCAAGCTGCTTTGTCCTGGATAGCATCAAGTATCAGGCAAGTGGGAGTATTCCACCACTCTCTTAACTGTGAATTGTGGATGGGGAGTGAGGGGGTGACTTACTCACTGTAGGATTCCTAGCCATCGTAATATAGCACAGGTGAAACAAAGTTAATATTTTCCCTCATTGCATCTTGCACATGCCCCATAAATGTGTCAGTTTCTTGTCAGTTGCCATGAGACCTCAGGTCCACAGGTGTTCTATACAACTTGTCAACTGTGCATGTGGCAACTTGTCTTGCGTGCAAAAACCCAAACTGCCAGCACAGTCACTAAAGAATAAAACAGAAATGCAGAGCTTTCCTTGGCAGTACAGTTAGTCCTTTAACAGCAAGGTGGAACACCAAAATGTTAAACTCGTTAAAAGGGTGTTGCCTTGCTTTGTCTTCTTATCGCAGACTCAATTCCAGAGTTGCTGACATCACTTCATCCCTTCTGATGAGCTGTGGCGGTTTGCAGTAAATGAGCACAAAATTCCTCAACATGCTCTGACCTATGCCACAGATAGAAAACCCACCTGGGATTGCCACACATGGGTGTCAACTTGGCTCATTTTGGAGCACATTAAAGTCTATTGGATTTGGGCACATAATTTATCGTGTCATTGTTGGAGGCAGAAAGGTTGGGAAAGATTGATCTTAGAACCTGTTTGCAAAACTCTCCAAGGATTTTTTCATAATTTTTTCCTCATCCTTGATCCCTCAGCTCTACAATTGGTCACAATGATATCGTCGCCTGAAGCCACATCATCAGCTGCCTCTCTTTGATGAGCATAGTAATTGCTAGACATTGCCAGGCCAAGAAAGTTACATCTAATTTGCTTTCTAACCTCCTAGTAGATATATAATACAATGGTAATGGAGTTATTAATTGATCATAGAAATCAATCTTAATCAAGTCCATCAATTAGTCTGCAACAGATCCAGAAATGACAAGTGCATATTTTCTATGCTCTTAAAGTATTATTGAGAATTTATGATGTGCTTTCTTGGTAGCTGACACTCTCAGCTTTGATACAATCTTGCTCCTACTATAAGTTTCTATGTACAACTTGTGGAATGGCTTTTTCCAGCGAATTCACATTTCCCTCATTTATGTAGGATCAGAGGTTGGAACAAGAGAAAACTATTTAATACCTATTTTTTATTATTTATTTGGCCCATCATGAGAAGCCATTTTTTGCATGTCCTCCTAGTCTATTAACCTCATTCATAGCATCTCATGAGCCTCATCTAAAAAAAAAATCTGTTGCCTATGTCCTATCCAGCACCAAGTCCCATTCATCCATCATTCTGGAGTTTACTGGCCTGGAATGGTTTCCAGTCTGGTAATGCCTCGATTTTAAAATTCTCATCTTTCTTTCCAAATCCCTTTGTCCACTTTATCTATGTAATTTTCTCTATCCAGAAGATCTTTGAGAAGAGGCAATGTCACTAGACTGGCAATCAATATCCCCAGGCTAATGCTCTGGAGTCAAATATCCAAACCTGACTGTGACAAATAATGAAATGCAAATTAAATGAAAATCCCGAATTTGGAAATTTAAGCACAGTTTTTTTTTAAACTCCCAGTGGCAACTGTAACCTTTGTTTAAAACGCAGGAGATTTTAGAAGTTTCAGATCACCACAGTCTATAGGCTTTATCTGCCCTTCGTTTATGACAGTTATATCAAACTGTGATTCCCATACTGCAGATTAAAGCTCTAACAGCTGTCAAAATGAGTTCTGTTTGAATTCAGGACCACCAGCAAAAATTGGATCTGACTGAAATGGGACAGTGAGGAGAAACAGTCACATCCAGGTCCTCCGCTTGTTTTTATAGGTCTATGAAGTCCTCCTGATTCCATAAAATCAAATTCCCAGTTTTCATTCACTACATTGGCTGACAATGCCCCCAAGTTGAACTAAGTAGACAAACCTATGGCAGATGGAGGCCAATGAAGGGAGCTATCATATGCTGCATCTAACAAACATAAATCAGACTTTTTGTTATGGCACGAGACACGCCAGTTTTCATATTGTGACTTGGAATTTGCCCACACCTATTGCTACTTAGACAGGCAACATGCAAACGTGGCACTGGCTCATTATTTTCAATGATTGTAGCATTGATCTAAGTGTGGTCAAACCTTTGTCTACTTGAACAGCAGAAGGGAGCACCTGCTGGCTGACTCTACAAACTGTGAAACCTATATTCAAAATATGGTGCTATAGGCTGTGCTATTTTGCCAGATGATTGATCCTGGTATCTACTGGCATTTGGTACCTTTACATGTACATGAAACTGGGTAAAGATCATGACGTAGTTTACTGCCAGCAATCCTCCATTGTCTTTGGCCTATCTAGTAATTAGAGAATACACTACCGCAGAGTGTCTAGAGAAGTTAACAAGGAATTTTATTTAATAATACAATAAGTAAAACTACAATTCATCAAGCATAATTACAATGAGTTTATACAAATATAAATGCTCCCTCTGAAAGCTTAAGTGGAATTCCATTTTCTAATAGACCAAGATAATAAAATGTGAGGCTGGATGAACACAGCAGGCCAAGCAGCATCTCAGGAGCACAAAAGCTGACGTTTCGGGCCTGGACCCTTCATCAGAGAGGGGGATGGGGGGAGGGAACTGGAATAAATAGGGAGAGAGGGGGAGGCGGACCGAAGATGGAGAGTAAAGAAGATAGGTGGAGAGGGTGTAGGTGGGGAGGTAGGGAGGGGATAGGTCAGTCCAGGGAAGACGGACAGGTCAAGGAGGTGGGATGAGGTTAGTAGGTAGCTGGAAGCCGCACCCCCAGCTACCTACTAACCTCATCCCACCTCCTTGACCTGTCCGTCTTCCCTGGACTGACCTATCCCCTCCCTACCTCCCCACCTACACCCTCTCCACCTATCTTCTTTACTCTCTATCTTCGGTCCGCCTCCCCCTCTCTCCCTATTTATTCCAGTTCCCTCCCCCCATCCCCCTCTCTGATGAAGGGTCCAGGCCCGAAACGTCAGCTTTTGTGCTCCTGAGATGCTGCTTGGCCTGCTGTGTTCATCCAGCCTCACATTTTATTATCTTGGAATCTCCAGCATCTGCAGTTCCCATTATTTCTAATAGACCAATTCGGTTTGGGTATAGTAACTTTTCCTGAGGACAACTTATTTGGTTTAATTACCAGGGAAATGATCTAAACCTAAGAATCGTATTTCAGACAAAGTTATTGTGAACTGTGTTTTGCACCATCACGTGGCAGTAGAGCAATCTGAATCTACCAGTTAAATGGAAAGATATATATTGGATTTAGCAGTCCTCACTTTCCTCAGCTGGTTGCTTTCTTTGTGACCTAGGAAATCCAATTGGCTAGGTTCACATTTAAAATGACGATCAGATCTGAGGTTTGCAGCGTCAATCTAATTTGAAAGGCAGTAGGTTTAGAGGGGATTTGCGAAAAACTTCTTTTTTTCACTCAGAGGGTATTGGGAATCTGGAGTGCAATGCCTGGGAGAGTAGTTGAAGACAGAATACTTGGATGAGCATTTGAAATGTCATAACGTTCAGGGCAATGGGTCCAGTGCTAGAAACTAGGACTAGTATAAATTTAAAGTAATTTTGTCTCAGTGCAGATTCGATGGGCTGAAGGGTCTCTTCTGTACTGTATGATTCCATGACACTTTGAATAATACACCTGCCTTCTAGGAGTGGATGATTCTCTGTGGCACCTCTCAATCTGCCAATGCCAGGAGTAAGCGGTTTGAGACATGTTAGATTTTGGTTGAAAGTATTTTATATCTTAACATTATATTGAACCCAAACCTATCTATTTTGCAGGATTGATATTCCACTCTTATTGCTTGACTGGTTGAGGTGTTGTTACGTTGGAACGGTTTCTGTTTGTACTCAAATCTCATTAAATCTCTTGTCTGACCACATATCAGGATTAGAAGTGGGCCAAAAATAAACAAACAATGAATTACTTTAAAACGACATGTCAATGTATGATAGCTCATTAACACTACAGTTTAGCTACTCATTTGGCCTTGTTGGGTCCAGTAAGTATTTTCTTTGTGAGAGTGAGGTGAGATTTATGATATTGTTAATGCCAATGTTCTCAGTGTTGCTGAATGTCACCCTGTTCAGACAGCTGCATGATGCAGAGATCTATCTCCTCCAAAGGCTTCAGGAGATTTGTGATCCCTTGCTTCCCCCCACTGGTGTGACTCAGTTTCTAGGGGTTCTAGCCCCCTTTCTGAAAGAGTGGAAAGATTGCCAGTGATTATAATGTACAAAGTAGTGAAGTACTGGAAGTTAGGGATGATGTTGTCTCTTTGAAATGGATATGAAGAGAAGGTAAAAGTTCAAAATGAGTCCCAAGTGCTAGAGAGTACAGTTAGGTGAGTGAGTGTTTCACTAGGCAGCAAGTAAGATTCATTGTACGTGTGTTATCAGGTCCTTGAAGATGTATTCATAGATCTTGGGCCATGCATGTGAGGTCATATTTGCAGGTGTGCTGCCAGGTCCTTGGGTCAAACTCTGGGCATAACCTTCTTAGTGACCTCTTTCTGTTCTCTTTGGAACAGAATCCTCAAGGACCTCCAGTTCCCTATGAAAACATGACCGCTGTTTCAGTCCACTGTCCTGTCAAAGCTCTCTATTGTATACAGTAATGGTTCTGAAGAAATTAATGTCCCTGCTAACTGACTCTACCGATTCTGTTAACGTCATACAGTGTGGATGGTCACAAGAAGTTTTACTTTATCTTTCAGAGGAAGCAAATGTACTTGAGCCAGCTCCCCTATTGATACGCCTTTCACCTGCCCAGGATCATCTCTGAATATTAGGCCCAGAACTACCGATTTGCTAGCTAAAAAAAACATTCTCCTGGATACGTTTTAAAAATGTTGCTCTCTCTCTCTCTGTCTTGAATGCTAAAACTATCTCAGTTAATATTTGAGTGATGAAATCCCCTACAATTAGTGCCCTATTTTTCTTCGAATTCTCTGAAATCTGATTATGTATTTTATCTTCTATCTCTGCCTGGCTGTTTGTGGCCATAGTACAAACAGATCAGTGTGTCCTTCACTTTGACCTGTGAAGCCTCATTTGATAATCCTTTCAAGATATCGTCCCTCTTCACTGCTATAATTGATTCCTTGAGCAGCAAAGCAACGCCACCCCTCTTCCAGTCCCCCTCTCTATCACGTCTGAGTACCTCACATACAGGAATGTTGAACTGTCAATCTTGCCTGTGTTTTGGCCAAATCTGTTATAGCTATAATATCATCCCCCCCATATATCTATCTGTGCCTTAATCTCATCTATCATAGGGGAGGAGATGGCCTAGTGGTATTATCGTTAGGCTGTTAATCCAAAGACCCAGACAGCATTCTGGACCTGGGTTTGAATCCCGCAATGACATGAGGAGTGGTGTGATGAATGACGGTGGCAGCATGGTCACTAAGAGACTTGGTGTGTAATGAACAGTGATGCAGGTAGTTGTGCTATAACGCATGTTTCACTAACACAAATTACCTGTAAAGCATTTGATGAATACTGGATGTTGTTTGGATAACATGAAATTTCTACTGTATGGATATAGTGATTTCCTTATAACACAATCTTCTACAGCGTGATTTTCTATACTGCGAGGTCACACAAGAACGCAACCATAAAGTCATTGAAGAACTACTAGTACTCATCCAGTTAGTTTTTGAATTCTCCTACGAGTCAGGTTTCTCTCCTCAGTAAGGGTAAGGAACATGTTGCTGGACAGCCCTTCATCTGTAAAGGCTCTTTCTACCATTTTGTAGGCTGTCTTCTTCTGGGATGAGGTAAAGGAAAAGACTGAATCAGGTGAAAGTGAGTGCCATGTTTGTTAGTGCTGGTGCAGGTAATGGAAAAGTGGTGAGGTGTTTTGAGCAAGTGTGTAGGAAGCACAGAGGCCGTGCAGGGTTAGTGATATGGGAGGTTGGGGGTGAGAATGAATGAGCGAAGATGTTGCAGGCCTTCACAGAGGGGCAGTGCATGAGATGTTGAGTGAGGTGCAGTTGCTTGGATAAAGTGAGTGTAAGTTATCAGCATGAAAAATGTGATACATGTCCTGGAAGAACAGATAGGGTCAATGACATCCTTGCTGCTTTGCTGGCTGTTTCTCTGGACCATGTGGACTACATTGACCCAAGTAGTGACCTCAGACCATGCTGTCAGGGTCTGGTGTTGTAACCTCCCCTGCCAGTCCTCCGGGAAGTGGACTCCTCTCATTTGCAGCACCCCTTTGATCAGGATCAACAAGATGTTGTTGGAGAACTGTGGCACCATCTTCCCCTTGTTTGACACCCTCACTACAAATGTCCTTTCTAGCAGGGCATCTTCGGAATCCCAGTACTCACCCAGGTATACTGCAGCCTTTGGAAGACATCATGGGAGTTGGCTATGCCAGTAATTTGGTGGAGTATGCCAGTAATTTGGTGGAGTTATGAGTTGTAAGGGAATGATATATGGCAAGATGGGGTTAGAATCAGAAATGAAGCTCACAATAGCAGTGGAGTAGTAGCTATTGAGGTTAGTTTGGTAAGATAGAGTGAAAAATCAATGGCTGGCATCTTGATGAGAACCCTTCAAAGATCTCGACACAGCTCACACTTAGCCAAAAGAAGATAAGATTTAATCCACAGTCTTATCAGAAAGCACCCAGGAGCTATGTGACTTTTCTTGTTCATTCAATTGCACCTGAAAGCAGATAATGATCCTGTTACCCTAAAACTCAAGCCCAAGAGGTCAGGAAACAACTCATGGATTCCATTGAATGCTCAAAAAGTGCTAAGATGCAAAAGCTTACGTGGGTGTAACAGATAATGTAAGGGATATCACTAGGAATTCCAGTATAATTGATTTTGCTTTGTAGAATGATGATTCCTTGAAATTAATATTTGAACCATTTTCTTTGATTTTCATGTAGATGTCTAGGATCAGCCATTTTGAAGGGAATCATTTGAAGGCAGAAACAGAAGCTGCTTCCCAACAGGGAGATGAGGCATGTATTCAGGGCTACTGCCCTGAATCAGGTCTTTAGGAGCCACACTCTGCAGTGCAATAAAAGTGAAACAGAGGAGCCCTCACTCACTCCAATGGCCTGTTCTGCTCAGTCCATTGTGTGGGAGCAATCTCCAACACTTGTAGCCATGAATTAATCATCCCTATCTTGCTAGTTTTATTCTGCCTGGTATGGCACTGGGAGTAATCCATAAATAATTATTTTGAAACTCCTACTTTTTAATTTTTTCCCCAGTTCCTGAAAATCTGACTTTTAACAACTCAATACCTTCCTCTCTATTGTTTTGGCGTTAATATATGTCACAACTTCAGGTCCACTCCCCACAATCTGCAAAATTTCTGCATTCACTACGTAATATTCTTAACCTCGGCACCAGACAAGTATCAGACCAGATGACGGGGCTAGTGATGAAAGCTACTTTTTATTTCTAATTTCTGTCAAATAAGCTAACAATCTGTAAAAATGGCAATGTTCAGGAAACAGATAATTGGAAGGGTTGCATTTGACTGCTTGAAAATATCAGTGACTTTTCTTACTGCCTAGGATTGGCATGGCTATTGTGATGTTTTTATAGATCGCTTGGAACATTTGAAGGACTTTAGACAGCTGGGCGGAGACTGTCAGAGGAGAAGGTTGCTATCTTTGGTCTGTTGGTCATTCAGGTATTTACGAACAGGGAGAAGAGGCTCCATCCCAAAAAGGTTCTCCTGGAGAAGGTCCGAACTGTTTGGAGTCAGTAAATATCTATTATTGTTTTCTTTATATTGCTGAGCAAGATTATAGTTCAGACAAATTCAGGGGTGGTGAAGCCACAGCTTGGTGAAGAACAGTCTGTGAAAAAGCTGAAATAGTGCCTTGAGTGTTGCTAGAACCCAGGGAAGCACAGTCCTGATTGGGACAGTGAACTACCAAAAAATGAGCATTTGTTGAGGCCATCTGTAATTGAGTGGCTTTTGAGGGAATTTCAAAGCAAGGTGTTCGATAATAAAGAATTGGAACTCCTCGTAAAATTTAATGAGACCCACACTATCACTAATATCTGAATGGCTGTTGAAAAATCTGTTAAAAACCTACTTGAAATCTACTGATAAATTTGAGAGCTGGCATTTCCTACGTTAAGGCTGATGTACTTTTTCGTGGTCATTTTTAGTATTTGAGCCAATAAGTGAACTTTAACACAGGAGCTAGAGTTATAAATGCGACAATTTGAGACAGTAAGGTCTCATACACTGCAAACAAATAACAATTGGTTGATCTGTTTTCGCTGTGTTGTTTGCAGAGGAAAGTTGGACCAAGCATTGACAATTTAACAACGTACAATTCCTTAACATCCAATACATAAAACTATCCAATCACTGGCCACAGTAATAGCGCCATTCACATCCATTATAATCACTTGGAGAGGATTGTTGGTACTTTGATTTGACAACTGAGTCAAAGGACAAGGCATAGCTCAATGACAGCATTCCCGGGGTGAGCAGTTCAATCTGTAATTTTCATCATCCCGTCCCAGGTTTGGCACCACAAGAGTTACTGAAACAGCCTTACTTCATTCCACACCTGATGATTCCTTGTGGCTGGTGACTTTGAACATGAGCCAGGGATGTCAGGCAGGCCCAACCTATCTGCTGAAATTTCAATTCAAAGCATGTTGGAAGAGGATTGGTTTACAAGTAAATTATATTAACAACCAGCTGCTCTAAACAGTTTTGACAGAAATCTACTTTGCTTTATTCTTGGTGCATTATTTACTTCAATGACTGTAGATGGCATTTTGTTTAAGTCAACAATTGACCAAAATTCAGACATTTTTTTTTCTGACATTTTTTCTCTTCCTTTGCATAAAGCCCTGCTAATCATTTTGGCTTACAAATATATCAACAAGTCTATGTATGCTGGCAATACAAAGATAAGTAGAAAAGCAAGTTGTAAGGAAGGTATTAAGAGCCAAACGTTCACTCACAATTTGAGAACATAGGGCTGGGAAAATTCTGATGGATGGCGTTGAGCTACTTGAGTGTTGTTGGAGCTGCATGTATCTAGGCAAGTGAGGAGTATTTCATTACACTCCTGACTTAGGCATTGTAGATAATGGGCAGACTTTGGGGACTCAGGAGACGAGTTACTCACTACAGGATTCGTAGCCGCTGGTCTGCTGTTATAGCCACAGTACATATATACCACTGTGCATATTACAAAGGGCAGCAGTTCCTGTGTATATTATAGAGAACAGTAGTCCCTGTGAATATTACGGAGAACAGCAGACCCGTATATAATACAGAAAACAACACTCTCTGTGTATATGAAACAGAGCAGAAGTCCCTGTGCATATTATAAGGAAGGGCAGTTCCTGTCTATATCACAGAGAACAGCAGTTCCTGATCACATTGCAGAGAACAGCAGATCCTGTGTACTTTACAGAGAACAGCAAGCCCTGTACCATTGTAGATTCATCTCATCAAGTTAAGTATGGATGTATGTTGGAATGATTGGTTGCCACCTCCAGTGTCAGAAGTTGAGTAAATAGGCCTGATTTGTGCATATGCAGTTTCTTTCAGGGTCTACTTAATGGAGAGAGAACTGAATTTTCTAGACATGCTGTGTAACTATTTTGCGATGCAATGAAAATGTGAGTAGAGAACGAACCAAGCAGGGAACTTACACCTGAATGTCCCTTCATCCAACAGCGTTTATATGTAGTGGCTTGAGAATGGTGTAAGCAGCTGGAATCAATAGTCACCACAGAATTTGAGGAAATGCATTCGATGTCTCTGCTCACAGCCCCTCACTCCATTTTCCTCCTTCTAAACCTAGGCTGGCACTGGTTATTAATCTTGACATTATTGCTTCCATTCTCCAAAAATGATTCATGTTCTCATCAGTACCAAAATGTCACCCTTTGGACAGGTTGAGACGTGAATCGGTTTGGATACCCAACCACTACTTCGCCATCACTCCAACCCAGTACCTGCACCCTTTCCCCATTCTCTGCATTTTATACAGAGAACTGAAAAACATATTGCTGGTGAGGAAATATGTGTGATCTAATCCTGATGCATGTTCATTTTCCGTCAGTGAGTGTGTAATTGCCGGCTTGCTAATTAAAGGCTCCTACCAAACAGTAGCTGCTGATCTCACTGAGCAAGACCAGGGACAATTCCAAACTGATTCACGTCTCAACCTGAGAAGGGATGACATGTTGGTGCTGATTAGAACATGAGTCATTTTTGGAGAATGGAAGCAATAATGTCAAGATTGATAACCAGTGCCAGCTGAGGTTTAGAAGGAGGAAAATGGAATGAGGGGTTGAGGGCAGTGACATCGAATGCATTTCCTCAAATTCCATGGCGACTATTGATTCCAGCTGCCTACACCATTCTCTAGCCACTACATATAAATGCTGTTGGTTGAAAGGCCCTAGGATGTAAGCTCCCTGCTCAGTTCCTTCTCTACTCTCATTTTCATTGCATCACAAAATAGTAAGATGGTATGTCAGGAAAATATAGTTCTCCCTCAAGTTAGTCAATCTTCAAAGATATTGTTTATACACAAATCAGGCCTATTTACTCAATTTCTGATAGTGGGGATGGCAACCAATCATCCCAACGTGAATTCATACCTAAATTTATGAGATGAATCTACAAAGGCACAGGAACCAGGTGTTTTAATCAAACTCAGGTCCTGGTGGTCCTTCTCTGATAGCTTTGGATCTTCCTTGTTTTGTTTGGTGCTCAATTCTGCCCTTATTTGCACGCTTGATAAAAATAATTGCATTTACATAGCATTTTAATGTTGATACCAGATGTAATGTGATCTACCCATAACACATGAACTGCTGTAATTCAAGGAGGCAGCTCACCACCACCACCACCTTTAAGAGTAATTAGCCACAGGAGGTTAACATAATCGGTGCTAAGTCCACTGCTTTTCATCATTTATATAAGTGATTTGGATGTGAATATAGGAGGTATGGTTAGTAAGTTTGAATTTGGCACCAAAATTGGTGGTGCTGTGGACGGTGAAGGAGGCTATCTCAAAGTATAACAGGACCTTGATCAGATGAGCCAATGGTCCGAGGAGTGGCAGACCAAGTTTAAGTAAGATAAATGTGAGGTATGGCAAACCAGGACAGGACTTATACCATTAATGGCAGGGCCTAGGGGAATGTTGCCTAACAATGAAACCTAGGGGTGCAGGTTCATATTTCCTTGGAAGTGAAGTTGCACATAGACAGAACAGTGTAGGTATGCTTGCCTTTATTGCTCCGAGCATTGAGAATAGGAGTTGGAAGGTCATATTGCCACTATACAGGACATTGGTGAATTCTGGTCTCCCTGCTTTAAGAAAGATATTGTTAAACTTGAAAGGGCTCAGAAAAGATTTTCAAGGGTGTTGCCAGGATTTAAGAGTTTGAACTATAGGGAGAGCTGACTTGTCTGAGGCTTTTTTCCCGGTGCATAGGAGGTTTGGGGTGACCCTATAGAGGTTTATAAAATCATGAGAGGCATGGACAGATTGAGAGGCAAGGTCCTTTTCCCAGGGTAGGGTATTGGTTTAAATGTGAGAGGCAAAATATTTAAAAGGGATTTGAGGAGCTACCTGTTTTCACAGCGGGTGGTGCGTGTATGGAATGAGCTGCCAGAGGAAGTGGTGGAGGCTGGTACAATTACAACAATTAAAAGGCATCTAGATAGGTACATGAATAAGATGGGTTTAGAGGGATATGGGCAAAATGCTGGCAAATGGGACTAAATCAGTTTAAGATATCTGGTTGGCACAGACGAATTGGACCACAGGGTCTGTTTCTCTACTGTATAACCATAACCCTATAATTGCTAGCTTAAGTAGCGATACCCAGATCCCATGAATGAATAAAACAAAGAATGAAATACTTTCAAAACATATTAAGTCTAAGAAAGGATAACAGAGATTATTTCCCAGAAGGAAACCAGGGATAGGGAACTTCAGTTATGTGGAAACAATGAGAGAAAAACTGGTAATCCTACGATGGAATGAAAATGAAGCTGTTGATTAATCATGACAATGGATCTCTGTCAATGAGCTGGCAACATGCCTAGCTATGACATGAAGAAAATGCCAGTCGTCAATTGTGCAAATTTGCCTCCAGCAGGTTGCTTTTTTCCTGATGGAACAAAATTTGTGCTCTCCCTCATAAGAAACTGGGCATGGATATTGAAGAATCCAACAGAAATTTGTTACATATATACAAACATACATTCATTGCACATAAAAGATATTAGATTAGAGTATCATGCTTCAAGTAATCCAATGCAAGATGGAGTATGAGGCCTATATAAAGTCAGGTCACATGCAGTGATGATATCATGATAAGCATATTACTTAAAGGCATTCCAACATACTGACTGTGAGACCTGACGCGACAGTTCAAAGATAAAAACTTGTCCCAAAATAGATATGCATAGTCAGCACATTTTAATTCAATAATTAGACAAACAACTTAAACCGAGTTTACAAGGCTAAAGTTTCAAATTTCAGTGTAAAACTTTGAGATTTTGACAACTTGTCCTGATCTAGCATTTGTATGTGCACCTAGAGAGGTATGTATTGTTTTATGTTGTATTTGTTTGATTACTTGGTTGTTGCCACTCAACATCACTGCACAATCATTGGAGTATTCCTCCTCATTCTGTGTGCATTATTGATATGTTGTACATTGGTTTGAACTAGATTTAAATATTCATTCATGGAATGTGGGCATCTCTGGCTAGGCCAGTATTTATTGCCCATCCTTAATTTATTAGAGGGCAATTAAGAGTCAACCACATTGCTGTAAGTATGGAGTCACAGTTAGGTCAGACCAGGTATATACAGGAGATTTCTATCCCTTAAGAAAATGGCATTAGAGAACCACATGGGTTTTAACACATCACCCATGGGTTCATGGTCATGATTAGGTTAGTTTTTTCAATTGAAGATACTTATTGAACACAAATTTCACCGTCTGTCATGGTGACATCTGAACCAATAACCTTAGAGCATTACTAGTAAACGTGACATTGCCATTACATCACCAATACTTTCATTTAAGTGCCTGACCTTGTATGATCTGGACAAGTTGCATATTTTAGAGTTTTTTGCAAGTATCCAAGTATTTGTATTTATAGCTGTCACTCTCTGCCCAGTGTGCAGTTGAAATAGTTTTCTACTTGCTCACTTATCATGCATTTCTTTGATTCCACTATCACTTCAAGTATTTCTTGTGTGTCAGAATGGTTAGATGATTGTTGCTGGACAAGGTCATTCACACTTGAGTTCTGAACAAAGTTGTACAGCTGTAATCCCTCCTCCAATGATGTAGCAAGATAATGCAGCAAAGCAATGTGAAAAACTTTGCTTTTATTGTTCAGCATTTAAACGATAATTGATTTCACAACATATACTATCAATTCTGCTAGATTGTTGGAGTGCAGATACAGCAAAAATGTAATATCATCCACTCCCCACTTAGCACATGTCTTGAACCTGTTTAGCAAAATGCTGCAGCCCATTGTCAGAAGTCACCTATTCTGGGATACCAAAAGCTAAAATAGCACTCATCGTGCCAATGACAATAGAAATACAATAGGTGCAATGTCGAACAATGGGAAATTTAGAAAAGTAATCTGGTTCAAGATTCCAAGATGAAAATCATCTCCAGGAGCTTGAATTTGTTGTTACTTCTGTTGGGGAACACTGGATTTTAGTACAGATCCCTCTGATGCTGGAGTTAATAGGTTTAGTTCTTAAATATCCTGATTCATCTGTGTCCTGCATACAGATTCACACACTAACTATTTTGGTTCAATACACATATCCTTGGTGTATCTTGGACATGATATCTTGGTGTGATATTTTTAGCATTTGGATATTACTCTTGAACTACTTCCCATAATATACCAAGTTCATCTCTGAATGGCCAAAATAAACAAATTTTCTCAGGCACTTCTCTGCTGATTGCAACTGTTCAAAATATAGCCGAAAAATTCAGAAAATGTGTTCAATTTTCATAACCTATAGCTTTAAAATCTCTAGGGGAGGAGATGGCACTGTGGCATTATCACTGGACTATTAATCCACAGAACCTGGTCATGTCCTGGGAACCTGGGTTCAAATCCCACAACAGCAGATGGTCAAATTTGAATTTGATAAAAATCTGGAATTAAGAATCTAATGTATTTGCTGATATACCCAATTAGATCATTATTATTCATTGTAAAACCATAGCTGATTATTGGGGAAAACCAGCTAGTTCACTAATGTCTATTAAGGAAGGAAACTGCCATCCTTACCTAGTCTGGCCTACATATTATTCCAGATCCACAGCAATGTGGTTGAACTCTTAACTGTCCTTTAAGCAATTAGTGTTGAGCAATAAATTCTGGTCCAGCCAGCAATGCCCTGTGAATGAATAAAAACATGTAGATCAAGAGGAATAACTTTTACCTTTGTATAGGTGCTTTAATCTGCTCAGTGTTAGATGTAATTACACAATACCTGGTTTATTTCTTACTCTAAAGCCATACCTTTGGACCTCAACAAGTAAATTCTGCAACTGTAGTAGTCAACCTACTTGTAGTTTCTGGCATATCATTTCAATGGCTTATGGTCAATTTTACCAAGCTTTCTGGTCTGCTTGTCAATGCATTAAACATTTGTGTACGTATATTTTCCCATGCATCAGCCAATCAAAGCCTATAATGGCAGAGCTTCTGCACAACCTCTCTTTCTTTCCATTGAGCAAAGATCTGTTCTACTCTTTTTATTCACCTTGGCTGTAGGCCATTTTGTTTAGTGAGTCACTGAAAATTGATCATATCTTCATCGTATTGTTATTAATGACCACAATATCACTTTCATTTCCATGCACATCATTTTCTTTAATTCCCTTTCATTGATTTTGTTGTCCCCATGTGAGGCACTTTGCATTTCTTGACACTGAAATTGTGTTCCCATTGACATGTGTTTCATTCAGCATATCCCACTTGATATATCTTCTGTGGTGTTCTACTGGACATGGACTTTAGTTATCATGAGCTCCACTTCATTGTAAATTATTCAGTATGTGTGGCACTTAATACACTGTACTTGGCTCACATTCCATTTAAAAGATCTATTTTTGGAAAATTGAATATCTACAAAAAGATTGCGCAGCATTTGTATTTGGGCTATTGAAACTATAATTACAGTTTTCATCAGGACATACCGCAACTTGAGGTAATCATACCTGTCTTCACGGAGAAGTTTGTCAGGCACAAAATATTCACTAGATTCCTAACTCATTCACATTATTTAACTAGCAGACAAAACAAGACACGGGAATCAACTAAATAATAAAATGTGAGGCTGGATGAACACAGCAGGCCCAGCAGCATCTCAGGAGCACAAAAGCTGACGTTTCGGGCCTAGACCCTTCATCAGAGATGTGCTCCTGAGATGCTGCTGGGCCTGCTGTGTTCATCCAGCCTCACATTTTATTATCTTGGATTCTCCAGCATCTGCAGTTCCCAATATCACGGGAATCAACTGTTTACCATTTACAATATGGTTTTATACTTCTGCTACAGATGTTTGTGGTGTGTTACAAATAAAGATTCTGAATATGGAAATGAGGAAATGACATTAAATTTGAAACACACAGAATATTAAATGCAAATCCAATCCTTCCATTACTGGAAGCATAACAGAGTCCTGAGAAAAGACAGAGTTAGTGACTTGAAGAGATATAGCTGCTTTTGCTGGAAGAGAGGGAGTTACAAGGAAGGATGCCATCCAAAGAATTTTATATCACTGTAAACTGCTTTGAGGAGGGAAGTACAGAAGGCTTTTTCCCACTGGTTGGTTAATTATTAAAAAGACATTTTCAGCCTCTCAAGCTTGCTCCACTGTTCAATCTGATCATAGCTGTTTGAAAATTTTGAAGCATTTTACCCACACCATCCCATAAACATTTATGCATTGATAATCAGAAATCAATCAAATTCTACTTAAACACAGTCAAAGGCTGACCTTGCACAGCCATCTATAGTAGAGAATTCAAGAAAGCTCTGGGTAAATAAATCTCAGCTCATCTTAGACCCAGGTGGTAACTCTCTTATTTTTAAATTGTGTCCCCTCCCCGTTTCTAGACTCCCCAACCAAGGGTAATATCTGACCTGCATTTACCCTATCTGTTCCCTTAAGCACTTCGCAAGTTTCAATGTAACACCACTCATTCTTCAAAACTCTAGAGACTACAGACCCAAATTACTTAATCTCTCTTCATAAGTCATCTTAGGAAGAAGTCGAGTAAACCTTTGCTGCACTCTCTCCATGGCATTAAATCTTTCCTGAGATAAGGAGATCAAAACTGCAGTTTGAATTCTGAGCATAGTCGAACAAAGATCCCAAATAATTGAAGCAAGATTTCACTATTCAAATACTCTTGAAGTAAAGGCAAATTTTTTATTAATTTTCCCAATAGCTTGTTGTATCTGCATGTTAGCCTTCATTGACTTACTAACAGGGATACCTGTGTCATTTTGTACATCTAACTTTCCAACATCTCACCATTTAAGAAATATTATGCACGTCTGGTCCTCCAACCAAAGTGAATTACCTCACACTATTCCACATTATATTCAATCTGCCATGTTCTTGCCTATTTACTGACCTTGCCCAAAGCTGAAAATCTAAGGATACTGCATTCATCAGCTCTCCTTTATTAATTTTATTAATCATGTCTTCTAAAATTCCAACCAGTTCATCAAACATGACTTCCCATTTGCTAATATACCCAATCAGATCATTATTATTCAAGTGTCTATTTATCCTTTATAATAGATTATGTCATTTGCTGGGTCTGTACTGGCAAGTTTATAGGCATACAGGCCCATAAAATCCCTTTGGTGGCTTTCCCACCACCCTCCTGATTGCCCCTTACCCTTCCACAATTTTGTGAAGAGCTAGAGCAACTTTTGCCCTAGTTAAGACTCTTGAATTGTTCAGTGACTCTCTACAGTGTGGAAACAGGCCATTCGGCCCATTGCCTTCACATCAGCCACCTGAAGAGCAACTCATTCAGACCCACCCCAATCCCTGTAACCTTGCACTTACCATGGCTAGCCCACCGAGCCTGAATGTCACTGGCACTATAGGCAATTTAGCATGGCCAATCCAACTAACATGCACAAACTTTCAACTCTGAGAGGGAAGCCAGAGCACATGGAGGAAACTCAGGCAAACAGGGGGAGAAAGTGCAAACATCACACAAACAGTCACGTCAGGGTGGAATCATGGCTGGGTCCCTGGAGCTGTGATGCAGTAGTGCTAACCACTGAGCCAGCATGCTGTGAATTCCAGCACAAGTCCAACATGTTCACGTCATGTGAAAATATTTTTTAAAGCAGAAAAGATGACACTGAGCCTAAAGAATGCTCCACAAATGATTCTTCTTAGATATTTCAGAAACATTCAATTCTGTCGCCTGGTGATTGGAAAGATGTCAGAACCAGTAACACACGAGCCGGTGGCCACAGTGTTAACAGAGTGCATAGCCTTTTCTGAAACCTTTCCAGTTGGCAGATAGCAGGACTTACAATAATGATGGTATGCATCAAGACACTCAGGTAGTATGACAGTAAGTGGGACTTCCTCTTCGGTGACCTAGCAAACCTGATCAGGCTGGTTCACATAAGTACATTCCTAACCTCAAGATAGAGAAAAACTTCATTGCAGTTGCATTGTTCTGTTGTCAATTGAATTCACCCCTCTAGCAGAGGTGTGAAACAAGTTCACAATTCATAATCAGTGCAGAATGGAAAATTTTACACAGGTACGGCACTGTTCATAGTCACAGAATGCCAGCATGCATTTCACAACTAATCTTTTTTGAGGTGCCATTGCAGTTGTTACATGCAGAAGGTTGGACAGCAATTTAATTGATGAAAGGATTTAACAGGGTGCCTGCAAAAACATTATTTCATCAAGTACCAGCAGGAACTAAAAATCAGAGGTGAGTATTCAGGAGTGAAATCTGGAACCATTTTCCCATAAAAGTTAATAAAAGTCTGAAAACTCTTTTTCAGATGATTGTGTCCAGTAACATTTTCAATAAGGTCAAAAGAGTTATTTTACACAAAAGTCAAATGCTATGGAGCAAAGTCAAGTAATTTGAGTTGAGTTGCAAGTCAAGTATGATCCAAGAGAACGGCAACGTAGGCTTAAAAGGTCTACTCCTGTTCCATATTGATAAGTTCCAATATGGAAATACTGTGAACTGATGAATTTAGACAGTGGAAAATACAAATGCAGCAGATAGATTTAATGCGGGGAAGTGTGAAACAGTATATTTTGGTAGGATGAGTGAGGAAAGGCAAGTTAAAGGCAAATACTGGGATAGAGGGATCTGGGAGTTTATGCATGTATATAAGTTGAGGAAGCGATTGGTTACCTTAATTAGCTGGATGGCTGGTTTACAATGCCAAATGACGCCAGTAGCGTGGGTTCAATTTCTATACTGCTGATGTTACTACGAAGGACTCTTCTTCTGAATCTCTCCCCTCGCTTGAGGAGTGGTGACCCTCAAGTTAAATCATCACCAGCTGCTCTTATCTCTCTAATGAGAGAGTGGACTATGGTGACATTGCCTCCTTTTTTTCACAGGGTACAAAAGCAAGGAAGGCCTCAACTTGACTACAGGTAGTTCTCCTATAGTTACATTCTTGCATGACCTCACTCTGTAGAAAATCACACTTTAGAAAATCACTACATCTGTACAGCAGCAAGTTCATGTTATCCAAATAGCATTACATCAAATTCACATTAACAAAGCACACGTTATAGCAGAACTACCTGTATTGTATAAGCACTTAATCTGACCTGCTGTGCAATGAGGCTCCATTAGGGTAGAAATCCCACATCTGAGAGTGGCAGGTTAATTATAGGTTGGAATTTCTCTATTACTGGAGTGCCACTAGGAACAATAATCATTGACAGAATGAACTGAGACTTACCCTAAAGATTGCCCCTGGATCCCTGGAGGCAAGTGAATAGAATCACCAGAGAGGAAGAAGGCAGGGGTCTGCTTTCAGTGCTGTCCCCTGCTTTAAAGCCAGCTCCCTGGATTGGGCATTAAGTGGTTGTTAACAAGGGATTCACATTGCCCACTGCCCCCGTCCCAAACGCAATAGGCAAGCGAGCTAGGTGAATCCTATTAAATTCCCGAGCCATCACTAAATTCCAGTGGGTTCGGAGATATTTAGTGACAGATGCTTGATAAACCTAACTGCTATCCAACCTCCATAAACTGCATTGCCAGCTTGGGCTCTTCCTGTCCTCAACTGAAATAGCGACAGGCTTTCTAATCCAATGCATATTCTCCTGCTCAATTTACTTGGTGTCTCTGCTATCACGCCCATTGTGGTAGGCTCCTCAAAATTTATTACATTGCATTCCAATTCTATACACATCCTTTTAGGAAAGATGCTGAAAGTTCAGTCATAGTGCAGAAAAGATTTATCAGACTAGCTGTCGGTATGAAAAAGTTCAGTAATGACTAAATATTAAAAGAGTTGTTCTTTCTCAAGAAGACATGGTGACACACAGATTTGAAAGAAGTGTTCAAAATCTGAGGGATCTAATTAGAGCAGATAGAAAGAAATTGTTCTCATAGATAAGGGATTGAAAACCTAAAGATACCAATTTAGGGTAATTCTCAAAAACAAGTGACACGAGGAAGAAGCATTTTTCATGCAGCAAGTGGTCAGAGCTTGGGAATATGTTACCTCAGTGTAGTAGAGACAGATACAACCTTGGCTACCAAAGGGGTTATTGGATAAGAAACTGGAAATAAAAACTAAAATGTCTAATATTAAATGTTAATATTTATAAAATGAGACTAATAATTAATATTGGAAGTATTAAGAAATGGGAGCACTTTGCATTGAAAATAACACTACAGCACATGTAGGTCATTTTAATGTATTCAAATCACAATGCAACATTTGGTAAGGAGCCCATTATTTGAGATTAGTGAATTAATTGGTATTTAAAAGTTTGTTAATAAATTGATTTAGATCGCGTTAGGAGAATATAGAAAAAAACATTTGTTGAAATAATGAAATATGAATATTGACTCCGGAATCAATGCATCGTCTGAAATTCTGCTTGATTATGTTTGTGGTTTGAAAGCATGAAAAAAAGTTCCGTGTACCTGGTAAAGTAGATTAAAGAGTCACATTTGCAAGCACGAATGATCAGTGGTTACCTGGGAAAGGGCAAGAAAGTGGGCAAAGCAAAAAGCTGACACAGACATTATGGTTGAAATAGCTTTCTTGAGCAATGCAAGCATTCTGTGATTCTAAATAAGAAATGACAGCTGACAGTTTGTGCTCAATACAGTACCACAAATTGCAGTTACATAAATGATCAAACATCCATTTTTGATGGTTTGGGTAAGGGCAGAATAATGACCATGAATCTGGCAAGCTCATTGCTCTTCTTCAAAAATTGTCAGAGAATATTTCAAGTCCAACAGATCTGACAATACAACCATCAGTTTAAAATTCCATTCAAAATACAATAGTGCAATGTGGCCTCAGTACTTTACCGAAATGTCAGCCGACATCATTTGCTCAGCTTTGAAAGGAGGCTCGGAGCCATGATCTTTTGGCAGAGTGGTAAGAGTGTCAACCAAGATATGTGATTTGATTCTGAATTCTTCCCATTCAGTGCATATTCACACTAAGCGAACATTGGCAGAAGCATGAGACTAATTACACAGGATGTCTGCTTGGTGTAGTTTGAGTCATAAACAGCTATCAGGTCACCAACTGTTCAAAGTGTGAGTTATTGAACTGACTGGAGAAATGCATTTTAATAGCATTTTAAGATATTTCTCTGCTTATGAAAGAATATCTCAAATTGCTTCACCAAAAATGGATGTTTGATCATTTATGTAACTGCAATTTGTGGTACTGTATTGAGCACAAACCGTCAGCTGTCATTGCCAAGGTGATTGCCAAGCAAAGAGTTAAGAAATTAATCAATTTCAAGAAAGACGAGGGGAAAAACAAAGGCACAATGCAAGAGCTGGGTTTTAAGGGGCAGTTTCAAAAAATGAGTTTGTCAATTTTCCTTTCCACAATAATCTTTCGTAGGGCCAATGGTTTTGTCTTATTTCTCGGGCTTTAATCAAATCTCCCTCAACCCATCTCTAAATGTAATCCACCTATTTATTTTTCTTCTTCCTCTTATTTTATATCCTCAGTTTCACCTTGAATTGTTGCCAGGACAAGGTTGTCAGGTCTTCAGTTCCAATGTCTGTACTCGGGTATCTTTCCATCTCTCCCTCTCTCTCTCTCTCTCTCTCTCTTCAGCTGCACTTGCCAATGTTTTTGATTCCCTAATCTCATTCTTGATTGGACCAACTAATTTGTATTTCTGCCCATCCAGGTGATTCTGAGCATCCTCTGCTATACCCAGATTTCAAAAGTTGTTAGCCTCCTCTCATCCTCTTTTTCTCAGAGTTCAGTTATCACGCCCATAGGGCAAAACACTCTATACTGGGTGACTGTACAAGGCATTTCATTCAGTTTCATACTGATGCTTTTGGAATCCAAGATGCCACATCAGTCACTGCATCATATTTAATCTAAAATGGATAATCTAAAATGGCCATAAAATACAAAGTAAATAATACTTGAAGTAGAAGGACATTCAGCCTCAGATCTTCGGGTAAACTTCATCCAAGGTGGATTTCGGGACCCATGACAACGTGGAGTTGCCGAGCAGAGGCTGATAGCCAGGTTCGATGCCCATAAGGACAACCTCAACCAGGATCATGGGCTAATGTCGCACTGTGGGTGACCCCAACACATTACACACACACACACACACACACACACACACACACACACACACACACACACACTCTGTCTCTGTCCCACACACACTCTGTCTCTCTCTCTCACCCCCAACATACACTCCCTCACACACTCTCTCACACACTCTCACACACACACACACACACACACACACACACACACACACACACACACACACACACACACACACACACACACATATACACACACACACTCTCTATCCTACACATACACAAACACGCATACACACTTTCTCCCCCAAACATTCTCTCTCCAACACCCATAACACACTCTCCCACACACATGCACAGACACACTCTCTCCCACACACACGCGCGCGCACACACATAAAAAACACACACAAACGTGCATTCACACACTCTCTCTCCCACACACACACAAACATTCATGTGCACACACATACACACACACACATACACACACACACACACACACACACACACAAACATGCACACACACTCTCTCCCCCACACGCATATATACATGCTCTCCGACACAAACGCACATGCACACGGCCTCTCTCTCTCTCCCACACACACACACACACACACACACACACACACACGTACTCGCTTTCTCTCTATCTTTCTCTCTCCCCGTACACACATGTGCACACACCCACACACTCTCTCCCTCACACACACACAGACATTGTCTCTCCCACATACACACTCTTCCCACGCATAGACAGAGACACTTTCTCGCTCACAGACTCACTCCAACACACACACACTTTCTCTCCCACACACACTCTCTCTATCTCTCCCACACACACTTTCTCTCCCATACACATGCGCACACATACACTCTCTCCCACACACACTCTCTCTATCTCTCCCACACACACTCTCTCTATCTCTCCCACACACACACTTTCTCTCCCATACACAAGCGCACACATACACTCTCTCCCACACACACTCTCTCTATCTCTCCCACACACACTCTCTCTATCTCTCCCACACACACTCTCTCTCCCATACACAAGCGCACACATACACTCTCTCCCACACACACTCTCTCTATCTCTCCCACACACACTCTCTCTATCTCTCCCACACATACTCTCTCTATCTCTCCCACACACACTCTCTCTCCCATACACAAGCGCACACATACACTCTCTCCCACACACACTCTCTCTATCTCTCCCACACACACTCTCTCTATCTCTCCCACACACACTTTCTCTCCCATACACATGCGCACACATACACTCTCTCCCACACACACTCTCTCTATCTCTCCCACACACAAACAGAAACACATATACACACACACACTCTTTGTCTCTCTCTCTCTCTCTCGCTCTCTCTCCTCATACACACACGTGCACTCACACCCACACACTCTCTCTCACACACACACGTGCACACTCTCTCCCCCCCAACGCGTACTCACAGACGCACACACACTCTCTCTCCTTCACACACACTCTCCCTCCCACACACACACTCTCTCTCCTTCACACACACTCTCTCTCCTTCACACACACACTCTCTCTCCCACACACACACTCTCTCTCCTTCACACACACTCTCTCTCCTTCACACACACTCTCTCTCCTTCACACACACTCTCTCTCCCACACACACACTCTCTCTCCTTCACACACACTCTCTCTCCTTCACACACACATCAGTAGAGTGGCCCTTTGATCTTTTACTCATAAATTCTGTATCTGATACTACTTCTCTCACTAACATATGAAGGAGCAAGGCTTCGAAAGCTTGTGTTTTCAAATAAACCTGTTGGACTATAACCTGGTGTTGTGTGATTTCTGACCTTGTCCTCCTCAGTCCAGCACTAGCACCTCCGCATCATACTGCCAGAATGCTATCGGGTCTTTTACAGTATCTAGTGTCTACAACCATTTCTGGATATCACGCGGAGTGAATCGAATTGGCTAATGATGGAATACGTGATGCTGGGACCACTGGAAAGGTTTCTCAAAGCTTCTAGGCTGGGTTAAACTGTCACTGACCCTGAGCTAAGATAAGAGTGAGCTGAAGATACTCATTTTATAGAGTTGTTGAAAGTATTTCAGAGAACAGAATGACTGTAAGATTTATCTGCAGGGGTTGAGTGGAGACAAAGACAGTAACCAGAACCAGAAACTCACGGATTCAATTTCTAACATAGTGAGGAAGAAGTTTTCAAGAATGGACCAAGGATGGAAGTTGATGATAAAACTTTGGTAATTAGTTTGGAGTGAGTCCTATTTTCCTTTCATTTATATGTTTGAAGACACTAGCTCATGTAAATTCATCTAATTGTGGACCCATTCTCAATGCTAGGACCCCACCTATTCACAATATATATTAACGATTTAGATGAGGGAACTAAATGTAATATTTCAAGATTTGTAGATGATGCAAAGCTGTAAAGGTGAGCTGTGAGGAAAAAGCAAAGATGCTTTAGTAATTTGGACAAGCTGAATGAATGGGTAAATGCATAGCACTTGCAAGATAATGTGGATAAATATGAGGTTATACACATTGGTAGCAAAATCAGAAAAGCAGTTTATTATCTGAATGGTTATAAATTGAGAGGAGATTGTGCAATGAGCCCTTGGTATGCATGTACACCTGTCACAGAAAGTAAGCATGCAGTCACAGCAAATGAAAAAGAAGGCAAATAGTATGCTGGCCTTCATAACGAGAGAATTCAAATACAGAAGCAAGGATGTCTTGCTGCAATTATACATGGCCTTGTTGAGACCACACCTGGAATACTGTATGCAGTTTTGGTCTCCTTATCTAAGGAAGCATATATGTGGTATAGAGAGAGTGCAGCAAGGTTTACTAGGTTGACTCCAGGAATGACAGAATTGATGTATGAGGAGAGCAGAATTCCTTAGGATTATACGTGCTGGAGTTCAGAAGAATGAGAGAGGATTTCATAGAAACCGATAAAATTCTAACTAGTTAGACAGGGTGTATATAGGAAAGATGTTCCTGGTATCAAGGGAGTCCAGAGCCAGGGTTTTGGAGTAAACCATTTAGAACTGAAATGAGGAGAAATTTCTTCACTCAGTGAGAAGTGAGCTTGTGGAATTCTCAACAACAGAATGGAGTCGAGGCCAAGAAATTTTATGTGTTTATGGAATTGGATATAGCACTTGGGGCTAAAGTTTTCAAAGAATATGAGGGAAAGCAGGAGCAGAAATTGGATAGTGACCCATAGTCATAATTAATGTCAGGGCAGGCTCGAAGAGCCAAATGGCCTGCTCCTGCTCCTATTTTCAGTAGGCCAATATTCACCAGAAAGACTGCAATTCCCAGGAGAAGGCTCTGAGTAATTAGGTAGATGGAATAATTGCCAGCTTTACCTGTGGATGTGAGTTTGCTCGCTGAGCTGGAAGGTGAGTTTTCAGACGTTTCGTCACCATTCTAGGGAACATCATCAGTGAGCCTCAGACGAAGCGTTGGTGTTATGTCCTGCTTTCTATTTATAGAAAATAGAAAGCGGGACATAACACCAATGCTTCGTCGGAGGCTCACTGATGATGTTACCTAGAATGGTGACGAAATGCCTGAAAACTAACCTTCCAGCTCAGCGAGCAAACTCACATCCAAAACCTCAATCTGAGCTACAAATCTTCTCAAAACTCGCTAGCTTTACCTGTGTCACCCAATTCCTGAGAACAAATTATATTGACAACCCCAACGTGATGCTCCTCTCACTTCCAGACTCCAAACTTCCACTCTACAGCAATCTTTATACAGAACATAGAACAATACAGCGCAGAACAGGCCCTTCAGCCCTCAATCTTGCGCTGACCTGTGAACTAATCTAAGCCCATCCCCCTACATTATCCCATCATCATCCGTCGGCTTATCCAAGGACTGTTTAAATGCCCCTAATGTGGCTGAGTTAACTACATTGGCAGGCAGGGCGTTCCACACCCTTACCACTCTCTGAGGAAAGGACCTGCCTCTGAATCTGAATTAAATCTATCACCCCTCAATTTGTAGCTATGCTCCCTCGTACAAGCTGACTTCATCATCCTCGGAAAAAGACTCTCACTGTCCGCCCTATCTAATCCTCGTATCATCTTGTATGTCTCTATTGAATCCCCTCTTATCCTTCTTCTCTCCGATGAGAACAGACCCAAGTCCCTCAGCCTTTCTTCATAAGGCCTGAGCTCCAGAACAGGCAACATCCTGGTAAATCTCTTCTGCACCTTTTCCAATGCTTCCACATCCTTCCTGTAATGGGAGCGACCAGAACTGCACACAATATTCCAAATGAGGCCACACTAGCGTTTTGTACAGTTGCAGCATGACATCACAGCTCTGGAACTCAATCCGTCTACCAATAAAACCTAATGCGCCATAAGCCTTCTTAACAGCACTATCAACCTGGGTGGCAACTTTCAGAGATCTATGTACATGGACACCAAGATCCCTCTGCACATCCACACTACCAAGAATCTTTCCATTGACCCAGTATTCTGCCTTCCTATTATTCTTCCCAAAGTGAATCACCTCACATTTATCCGTAATGAACTCCATTTGCCACCTTTCAGCCCAATTTTGCAGTTTATCCAAGTCTCCCTGCAACCTGCAACATTCTTCCACACTGTCCACCACTCCACCGACTTTAGTGTCATCTGCAAACTTACTAACCCATCTACCTATGCCTGCGTCCAAGTCATTTATAAAAATGCCAAACAGCAGTGGTCCCAAAACAGATCCTTGAGGCACACCACTAGTAACCGGACTCCAAGCTGAATATTTTCCATCAACCACCACTCGTTGCCTTCTTAGAGAAAGCCAGTTTCTAATTCAGACTGCTAAATCTCCCTCAATCTCATGCCTCCGTATTTTCTCCAATAGCCAACCATGTGGAATCTTATCAAAGGCTTTACTGAGGTCCATGTACACATCAACGGCCCTTCCCCCATCCACATGCTTGGTCACCTTCTCAAAAACCTCAATGAGGTTTGTGAGACACGACCTGCCCTTGACGAATCCATGCTGACTATTTCCAATCAAATTGTTGTTTGCTAGATGATTATAAATCTTATCTCTTATAATCCTTTCCCAAACATTTCCTACAACAGACATAAGGCTTACAGGTCTATAATTACCTGGGTCATCCCTACTGCCCTTCTTGAACAAGGGCACAACATTTGCAATTCTCTAGTCCTCTGGTACTAAACCTGTAACCTGGAGGACTCAAAGACCAAGGCCAAAGTCTCCGCCACCTCCTGCCTAGCTTCCGAGAGAATCCTCAGAAAAATCCCATCTGGCCCACGTTATTTATCTACCTTCACACCTTATCATTCGACTTATATCATTACTTCAAAGAATGTTGTTTTCTCAATATCTGCTAAGCAGCTCTTCATCTTATCACTTTGTTTTGCATCATAATGCTGATGCCAGTTCTGAAACACTGGACAGAATTTTAAATCCTCCCCAAGAGTGGGTTTGGAGGTGGGGAGGTGTGGGCATTTAATCAGACTCAAAGGTTTAGATTGAGAAACAGATCATTTTCGCCTTCTGCCCAAATAAGTTGCGGGCATGATGAAGGATTATCTGCCCTGACACTAACTGCACCCTTTGAGTAGGCAATTAATGCTTACTTAAGGGCCTCATCCTGCTGCCACTGATACTGAACCTGTGATGAGTAAGGCAGTCGCCTAGCAGGGAAGCTGAGAAGCAAACCATCTCAGTCTTTCCCTAAAGGTACTTGGTGCTTGGTTGAGAGACTCGGTATCAGAAAAGTTGTAGGGGGCAGCTGGATTCTGTGAGTAACTCCAGCTGTTTCTTCTGAACCCATTCCGATCCATTCAATATAGTCAATGGCTCCTTCCTGTCAGTCTCATTCCACATGTACTCAGCCATATCTGAGGTACATTACCCATCATGCATCTCTGGTGAAGGTATTGCCAGAAGCTGTGAAACCTCAACTGGCACTGCCTACAGTGGAAAGCTACTAGCTTCTGATTGGTCAGCATTACTCAGGGGGTAGTGGGCCTTCCCCAAAGAAGACAACAGGGGTCTCTCATCATTTGTGGGTAGATACTAGATTGACAGACAATTAGAGCCAGTAGCAGTCTTACTGCCTGTGATCTCTGCTGTTTAACCTGCTCTACTCAGCAGTTGGCAGGAAAACTCACCTGAAGTTGGCAGGATTCCACTATGAATTTGTGGAAACCATGATGCATTGTGCACAGATGGTAAGGTTAACTGGTCACTTGAGAGGGGAAATGCTGTGGTTTGAAGCAGGGTGAAGATTGTGGGAAGTGAATGTGGAGCGAGAAGTGGCCGAAACAGGTAAGTATTTTAAAACCATTTTTTAAATTTCTCTTTTGAAGCCAGGAAGGCTGACAAACAGAGGATGCACAGATGAAAATCTCTCACTGCTGAAGGCAGTAGCTTGATCAAGGCAGGGGATATCTCAACTCACATTTTGTCCATCCAATTATCTCAGTTAACATTGCCCTGCCATGGAAATTTCTGACAAAAATCTTTTGTCTATCTAGCTCATTACAAGCCTCTGGATTTTTGGTTCAGGTAAATTCTAAGTCACAACTACATTCATTATGTTAATGGCGATGTCACAAAGGGGGAAAATCTTAACAAATCTTAATCTCATCCAGTCACATGATTGCAAAATGATGAAAATACTTCAGTTCATTTGATCTCTTTCTGCCAAATGTATCTTAATTCATTGTCTTCCCATTGCAGCATCAAGCTGCTTTATAAATTAGTTTTATGTCTGGACCTTAGGATGTAAAATGGTTGATGAAGACCTTCTAAATGAAGAGACAGTATTATTTGAGATAACAAGGTGTAGAGCTGGATGAACACAGCAGGCCAAGCAGCATCAGAGGAGCAGGAAGGCTGACATTTTGGGCCTAGACCCTTCTTCAGAAAAAGGGTCTGAAGAAGGGTCTAGGCCCAAAACGTCAGCCTTCCTGCTTCCTTGCTGCTGCTTGGCCTGCTGTGTTCATCCAGCTCTACACCTTGTTATCTCAGATTCTCCAGTATCTGCCGTTCCTACAATTTCTGAGACACTATTATTTGTTTTTATTATGTTATAAATTGCCTTATGCGTATCGGTTGAGTAACAAGTAATAACTGAGAGACTTTAATGAACGTGCAGATATCTGTTGGTACGCTCTTTAAGATTGGATGGAAAGTTCAATTGACAATTCTTTTACAGTTTAAGGGAAGGGCAGAAGGATCCAGTTTGATTCCTAATATGTTTCACTTGTCGGCTCTTTTAAAATGTTGCATTTAAAAAAGCATCTTTCATGTGTTTTCTAAGCAATGTTTACTTTCACGGATACATTTAAACAGATTATTACTGCCTCATCACTGTTGTGGGACTTTTCAATATGCAAATTGGCTTCCATATTTCCTGTTTTAGAAACATTGTTTGGACTTCAAAAGCACTTCACTGGCTGTAAAGTTATGCTTTGTGATTACGTGACATTGAAGGCCATCTTTTTTGCCATAAGGATGTTGTAACACAACTTCAGAAGCTTCTGGTTTGCTGTTCAAGGGACTGTTACAGGTTCATGGAGATGAGACCTTAAAATTTGGCCCCACTTTGAAATGACCCTATTTTTGCCAGAGGCAGGATATGACTCCCACACGTGGGAACTCTGTAGGGTTATTTTAACTTAGTGCTGAGTTTGAACAGACAATGTTTTTCACTTCAGAAAGAATCTTAACCTGCAGTGTTGAAGTTACAAATCTTTAGCAAAGTTGTAAATACTAATAAAGGGTGAATAGGGTCTGTAGAATTCTCAATATATAAAAGTTACTTAAATGGCCAGCCCTTTAAAAATTATTAATAGATGCTTGAGCCGCTAGGAGTTGATTTCAGTAGTTTATTTGACTATTTACTGACATAAACCTAATTGTTATCATTACAGCAGTATTAATGATTAGAGATAATGGGAACTGCAGATGCTGGAGAATCCAAGATAACAAAGTGTGGAGCTGGATGAACACGGCAGGCCAAGCAGCATCTTAGGAATACAAAAGCTGACATTTCGGGTCTAGACCCTTCATCAGAAAAGGGGGATGGGAGAGGATTCTGAAATAAATAGGGAGAGAGGGGGAGGAGGACCGAAGATGGATAGAGGAGAAGATAGGTGGAGAGGAGAGTATGGGTGGGGAGGTGGGGAGGGGATAGGTCAGTCCAGGGAGGACGGACAGGTCGAGGGGGCGGGGTGAGGTTGATAGGTAGGAAATGGAGGTGTGGCTTGAGGTGGGAGGAGGGGAGATGACAAAAGAGTTGCAGTGGGAGAGAGATCCGCTGATGTTGGTCCAGAGGGAGGAGGGTAACTTCTTCGGGTTAGGCATTCTGGAAGAGGTTTTGCAGTGAGGTTAAAATTGTAATCAGAGATAATGGAAACTGCAGATGCTGGAGAATCTGAGATAACAAAGTGTGGAGCTGGATGAACACAGCAGGCCAAGCAGCATCTTAGGAGTACAAAAGCTGACGTTCTGGGCCTAGACGCTTCATCAGAAAAGGGGGATGGGGAGAGGATTCTGAAATAAATAGGGATAGAGGGGGGCTATTAACGGTTATCTGCTTTCTACAATCTACCATTTTAGTTGGGAATATGGGGTGAGTGCAGCTATGTGAATCATAGTTTGACTGAGAGCTCAGAAAGGTTTGTCAAAAATTAACTGACTTTAATGTGGCATTTATGGTGGCATGTTTGTTTTTATAAGGGAATATGTACTTGAGGTGATTTAAATCCACTGAATGGGCTTTAAGATATCTTTGTGTTTTCTATACAGTGAATTGTGGTGCTGTGACTATATCACTGAACTAGTAATCCAGAACCCACACATTAGCAAGTCCCACTGGATGTTTAGCAGTAAGGTTCTGAGGGGAGTCAGAGGTGTGACAGGCTTGAGATCAAATCAGGGCCAAGGCAGATGACAGAAAATTGAGTCACACAGTTGCATCAAAGCCATGGAAGGAGCAAAGCAAACCATGGTGCAATTACAGGGGTGAATGAAATTTGGGCACAGCCATTGTGTATATTTTTATTTTGTGAAATAAAATTAGTTTTAAAAAAATCTTTCACTTAGAATGGCAAGGATGGTAAGGCCTTACAGCTCCATCTAGTGGTTCACTTCAACTTGGTTAACTGACAGATGGGTAAGCACAGTACCGCCATCTGGTGGTGCAAGGGAATACAGGAACAGGAGTCAGACATTCAGCCCCTGGAGCCTTTTCCATCATTCAATCAAATCGTGACTGATCGATCTGTGGCCTAGCCCGAGAAACCACCTTTGGCTCTTATCTATTCTTATGTTTGCTAAACAAACATTTGTCTATGTCAGATTTAACACTAACAACTAAAGCAGCCATTTGTGAAAAAAGAGTTTTGAACATCTAGCTGTTTGTGAGGACAAATACTTAACATCTGTCCTGAATGGTGCTCCCTAATTCTCAGACAATCTCCTCTAGTTCTCGAATCTACAACATGGCAATAGTTAATCTTTATTTATCCTGTCTTTTCCTGTGAATATCTTGAAGACTATGAAAAATTACACGTCAAACTTCTAATTTCTAGAGTAATCAAGTTGAATTGTATAATCTTTCCTTATAACTTGAAGTCCAGGAATCATTCTTGTAAGAATATGTTGTACTCTCTCCGAGGCAAACGTATCCTTCCTTAACCAGGGTTAGAACATAGAACACTACAGCTCAGTACAAGCCCTTCGGCCCTCAGTGTTGCGCCAACCTGTGAAACAAATCTGAAGCCCATCTAACCTACATTATTCTGTTATCATCCATGTTTATCCAGTGACCATTTAAATGTCTTTAAAGCTGTCTAGTCTACAACTGTTGCAGGCAGGGGATTCCATGCCCTTACTACTCCCTGAGTAAAGAATCTACCTCTGACATCTGTCCTATATCTATCACCCCTCAATTTAAACCTATGTCCCCACATGACAGCCTTCACCATCTGAGGAAAAAGGCTTTCACTATCTAATCCTCTGATCATCTTGTATGTCTCTATTAAGTTGCCTCTTAACCTTCTTCTCTCTAACGAAAACAGCCTCAAGTCCCTCGGCCTTCCCTCCATACCAGGCGACATACAGATAAATCTCTTCTGCACCCTTTCCAATGCTTCCACATCCTTCCTATAATGTGGCGACCAGAACTGTACGCAATACTCCAGGTGCGGCTGCACCAGAGCTTTGTACAGCTGCAACATGACCTCATGGCTCCAAAATGCAATCCCTCTACCAATAAAACCGAACACACCGTACACTTTCTTAACAACCCTATCAACCTGGGTGGCAACTTTCAAGGTTTTATATAATTGCAGCATAACTTCTGCATACCATACTCCAGTCCTCCAGATATAAAGGCCAACATTCCATTAGCTTTCTTGATTATTTTTTGCATCTGATTTTGACACTTTGAAGATCTGTACACCTGAACTCCCAAGTCTCTTTGGACATGCATTGTATTTAACTTCATTCCATTTAGAAAGTATCCCGATCAATCCCTTTTCAGTCCAAAATGGATAACCTCACACTTGCTTGTGTTGAACTCGATCTGCCACAGTTTTGTCCATTCACTTAGTGTAAAATTACAAAGGATATGGATAGACTATCACCTACACTGTCCCCGATGACGCCTGACTTTGTACCATCAGCTAATTTGGATATGGCTTTCTCTGCCATTATCCAAGTCATTAGACGTAATGTGAATAATTGAAGCCTTAACACTGATCACTGTGGGACACTACTGATTACATCCCATCAATTTGAATAGCTACCCATTCTTCCTACCTTCTGTTGCCTGCCACTCAACCAATTTCACAGCCATGCCAGTAATTTGCCCTGAACTCTCGTGGACTTCTAGCTTAGTTAATAGTCTCTGATATGGGACTTTATCAAATAATTCTGGAAGTCCATGGACATTGTCCTGTCCACAACCTTAGTCACCTCTTCAAAACATTCGATAACATTTATCACATATGACCGACCTGTCATGTTGGCTTTACCTGACTGACTCAAAATTTCCAAGGTGTTCAGTTTCCCATTCTTGATTATAGTCTTCAACGATTTCCCCACCAGAGATGTTATGCTAACTGGTCTGTAATTCCTTGTTTTCCCTCTTTCATACTTCTCGAAAGGTGGAGTGACATGTACAACTTTCCAATCCAAAGGAACGACTCCTTTATCTGAGGAAGTTAGCATGTCTATACATGCCCGCTCTTTCCATTAACATCCTCAGATGCAAACCATCAGGTCCCAGGAATTTGTCACTGTTTAATTCCATTTAATTTACTCATTATCGATGGCTTACTTGAGTTAATTTTATTCTTCCCTATTCGCAATCCAGTACCAATTTCCTTGGGATTTCTGGCAAGATTGCCTCAGTATTTACAGTAGAAAAAGAGGATAAGTAATTATTCAGCATATCTGCCATTTCCCTGCAGTATTTGACAACATCCCCACTTTCATTTTTTAGTTGGCCTTCATTGGTCCTGACTACTAACTATAAAATTTCTATTTATTGAGTTTGATGTCCCTGGCAGGTTTCCTTTCATAATCTCCTTTAGTGCCTCTTAGAAGCAGCTTTGAGGTCCTTTGCTAGTCTTTGTATCTTTCCCATTTAGCAGGACCTGCGTTTTTCTTCTTCATTTTTGTAAGCCCTTTTTAGTTGTATACGGTCCCTTATCTCTTTAGTCTTAACCTTAGCCTTTTAGTTTCAAATTCTGTTAATTTAATCATATTGCCCAAAATGTGGCCAAAAACTGAAAAGAAAGGCTTATGACTTCATACACCTGTTGAGAAGCTTCACCTGGTGGAAGAGAATGTGTATTTGAAGTAGAGTCTCATGTCACCATAAGGAAAGTCACAGGCTGTGGCTCACTGGCTATCATTCTTGCCATTGTGTCTGAAGGTTGGCTTAAGTCCCACTACAGAAATTTGAATACAGAAATTCAGACTTATTCTCCTATACAGTTCCAAGGGAGGGTTGCACTGCAAAAGGTATTGTCATTCGAATGAGGCTAAAATTTCAAATACTCTCTCAGATGAGTAGAGAAACAGAAGGAGGCTGTTTAGGTTCTAAATCTGGCTCTGCCATTTAGTGAGGTCATGGATGCTGTGAGTCCTTTCTAGTTCCTCTGCTTATTAATCTTAATATCTTGGAAATACGAAGAAACCTATCAATCTTCAGGCTTTGGATTTTTCACTGATCCAGCATTAATTGTTGTTTGGGGATGAAAATTCTCAAAGAAAGCTTTCATTTTAACAAAGTGGTGTCACACTGCAGGTTTTGGAAGAACAGCAAACAAAAGTTTATTACAGAAAAACCAGCATAAAATAGGAAAACCAAACAGTCTAAACATACAATATCAAAAATTTTAAAAAACAAAGTAGAAGTTCCCCACCTCTACAGGCTCCATCCCCGCCCCTTTAACTTGTCTGTCTCCTCTCCACCTATCTTCTCCTCTATCCATCATCAATCTGCCTTCCCCCCCCCCTCCCTATTTATTTCAGAATCCTCTCCCCCTCCCTCTTTTCTGATTAAGGGTCTAGGCCCGAAACGTCAGTTTTTTGTACTCCTAAGATGCTGCTTGGCCTGCTGTGTTCATCCAGCTCCACACTTTGTTATCTTGGATTCTCCAGCATCTGCAGTTCCCATTATCTCTTAGAAGTAAAATCTTATTCATCTGAAAACACTCCTTCATAAATTGTAATGAAACAAAAGTCCTTTTACAGTACCAAAACACCATTCATATAATATTCACACCAGTGTCCCTATATCAAACACCTCTATAGATTTAAGTCACTTGTGGCTTCAGCGTTTACACTGGAGCAGCAGACAGCTTCTTTTTGGAGCTTTCACACATTTGAACTTTAATACACAGCTTTGGGCAACCACTTCAGGGTTTGTTCTGGTCTGAGACTCACACCAGCCCCTCACTCTGAGGTAATCTAGTTCACAATGTATTCTTCCTTCCTCAGGGTCACAGATCCGTGCAGCCATCCTATTCAAGAAGCATCACAGAGTCCCTCATTGAAAGTAAAACTGAAATCCCTGAAGGCTCCTCTCTAAACTATGGATATTTCCTTTGACCTAAAAGAAAATAAGTTCTAAAAGTCTGTAAGAAGTTCAGATACTTCATTGTTTACGTTGCTGGATTGCAAAACAGTTCAAAATATTTGGCAGCACAGTGGCTCAGCGGTTACCTCTGCTGTATCACAGCATTAGTTGCCAGGGTTCAATTCTATCCTTCGGCGACTGTGTGTGTGGAGTTTGCACATTCTCCCCGTGTCTGCCTGGGTTTCCTCTGGGTGCCCTGGGTTCCTCCCACAGTCCAAAGATGTGCGGGCTAGGTGGATTGGACATGCTAAATTGCCTGTAGTGTTCAGGGATGAGTAGATTAGGTTTGTTAGCCATTGTAATTGCAGGGTTAAGGGGAAAGGGTGCAGAGGCAGTTCTGTGTAGGATGCTGTTCGGAGGGTCGGTGTGGACTTGTTGGGTCAAATGGACTGTTTCCACACAGTAGGGATTCTGAAAGTTCAATGGTGGTGCAAAAAATCCATTCACTTGAAAGCTAGGTCTCCAAAACTGATTTAATAGGAATCTGGAACAAAAACAAAAGTTGCTGGAAAAGCTCAGTAGGTCTGGCAGCATCTGTAAAGAAAAATATTAGAGTTAACATTTTGGGTCCGGTGACAAAGGGCAACTGCATTATACAGACAACCATACAATATAGCTAAAATACACCTGCAAGCACCACATGCCTTGTAGGTATTAACCTACTATGCAGTGTCCAAATCTTTGACCCAAGTGCTCCTATTCACATTATGCAGCATCACAAAGCAATGTCAGTAATGGTTGTGATGCACAAGTAAATAACTTGCAAACATTCACCCTAGTCGACAAAAAGTCACACTCCTGTTGGACACCTTGGAGCAGAAAACCTGACAAACGAGGTGTGGAGCTGGATGAACACAGCAGGCCAGGCAGCATCAGAAGAGCAGGAAACCTGACGTTTCAGGTCTGGACTCTTCTTCAGAACCCTTTTTCTGAAGAAGGATCCAGACCCAAAATTTCAGCTTTCCTGTTCCTCTGATACTGCCTGGCCTGCCATGTTCACCCAGTTTCACACCTTGTTGTCTCAGACTCCAGCACTGGTAGTTCCTACTGTCTCTCATCAGGGAGCCTGGTGTAGCACTCAGGATGGCTCAGCTCTGGACCCTAAATGTTGAAGTTGCAGCATGACAGATACCTACAACCACAGATGATGAACATATATTAAACCAATGTGAGAACACATTAACAATGAAGTGTCACCAGTGTCATCTATGCAACCTCAGGTCTTCTTTCTTTCCCTTCCTCTACATCGCAACGCAGTGTCATTTCCAAAGCAGTACAGGATGGAGCCTATCCCACAGTAGAGCCCAGTAGCCTTGGAAATGCTGGCTGATGATACTATTTACCTCCCAGCAAGGTTAGTAAAAAGGAAATTGTTAATTCAAGGTTTTGTTTTACCCATTCATGGGATGTCAGCATTTCTGGCTGGGTCAGCATTTATTGCCCATTCCTAGTTATCCTGACAAGCTGGTAGACAGCTACCTTCTTGAACCATTCAGTCTGTTGTAGGTACACATAATGCTGTTAGGGAGAGAGTTCCATGTAGGAATAGTGGTATATTTTCAAGTCTGGATGGTGAGTGGCTTGGAGTCAAACATGCAGGTTTGGTTGTGGTGTTTTCATTTATTTGTTGCCCTTGTCCATTTAGACTGTAGTAGTCTTGGGTTTGGAAGGTACTGTCTAAGAAGCCTTGACGAATTTCTGCAGTGCATCTTGTAGATGACACACACTGCAAGTGATGGAGAAAGTGAATATTAATTTGTTGCCAATGAAGCAAGCTGTTTTGTCCTTGATAGTGTCACGCTTCCTCCGTGTGTTTGAGCTGTAATCATCCAAGGAAGTGAGAGTATTCCATCACGCTCCTAACCTCTGCCATTTAGATGATTCAGTGGTCCCTGCAGACAGGGTTTGCTGAGATGCTCCTTTTGGCTTGCCACAACTTGCTGTTTGTTGATCTTTCTTTTCCAACTATAGAGTTTTGCTGAGGTCGCTAGTGAAATACTGTGTACAGCTTTGTTTTGAAAAGCATACACAGGCATTCAATGCTATTCAAAAGAGATTCACCAGGCTAATTCCTGAGAGTAAGAGATTGATTTATCAAGAATGGCTAAACAGATTAGGCCTTTATACATCAGAATTTAGAAAAATGAGAGGTGATCTTGTTGAAACATACAATAGAAACCATACAAGATACAGGGAAATGTTTCTACTGGGGGCTGGGGTTGTAGTTTTGAACTAGGAGACATAGTTCACAGAATAAGAGGGCACTCATTTAAAACCAAGGAATGAGGGAATTTCTTTTCCCAGAATATATTGGATGTCTAGTATTCTCCATCCAGAGAGTTGTGGAGGTCAAATCACTGAAGGTATTTAAAGAGAGGCAGATAATTGTTTGAACTATCAGAGAATTAATGGATTATGATGAGCTGGCAAGAAAGAGGTGCGGCCTGAGGCAGATCAAAAATGAACTTATTGAATGACAAGGCAGGCTTGAGGGGCTTAACGTCTCCTCCTCCTCCTATCTTTTATGCTGTTGTTCCAGGTAACTTTACTTGCTCGCAGGAGGCACAGAACAACGCCCCGTGGGGCGGCACGGTGGCTCAGTGGTTAGCACTGCAGCCTCACAGCAGCAGGGACCCGGGTTCGATTCCTGCCTCGGGCGACTGTGTGTGTGGAGTTTGCACATTCTCCCCGTGTCTGCGTGGGTTTCCTCCGGGTGCTCCGGTTTCCTCCCACAGTCCAAAGATGTGCAGACTAGGTGGATTGGCCATGCTAATTTGCCCATAGTGTTCAGGGGTGTGTGTGTTATAGGGGGATGGGTCTGGGTGGGATGCTTCAAGGGGCAGTGTGGACTTGTTGGGCTGAAGGGCCTGTTTCCACATGGTAGAGAATCTAATCGAGAACAACTACTTCACAACTTATAAAGCCTCTGAGTTATTAGTTAAAACAAGAACTTACAGGAGTTGGCAAGGGAAAATACACTAGATTTCTTTGGGCTTTAGATCATAACACCATAAGAGGTAAGAACCAGAGTAGGTTGTTTAGCCCCTTAAGCCTGTTCTGCCATTCAACAGAATTATTGTCAATCTGACATTCCTCTATCGACTTTCCAGCTTTTTCTCTGTAACCCTTGATTCCTTACTGATTAAGAATCTATTTATTTCAGCCTTAAATATACACAATGACTCTACCTCCATAGCTCTATATGGTAAGGAGTTCCAAAGATACTCAACCTTCTAAGAGAAGAAATTCGCACTCATCTCAGTCTTAAATTAGAGACCCTTTATTCAGAAAGTGTGCTGTTTGGTCCTGGGCTCTCCCATGAGGGGAAACATCCTCTCAGCATTTACGCTGTCAAGCCCATCAAGAATCCTATATGCTTCAGTGAAATAACTTCTCATTCTTCTAAATTCCAATAGTAATGTCCCAAACTGTTTAGCTTTTGTTCAAAAGGCAATTCCTCTGTGATCATCCTAGTGAATCTTCTCTGAAACTGTCTCCAATGAAATAATATCTTCCCTTAAATAAGGGTACCAAAACTGCTCACAATACTCCAAATGTGGTCTCATCAGCACCTGGTTCACTTCCAGTAAGATTTCCCTACTGTTATATTTGAGCCCGATTAAAATAAGGGCCAACATCTTGATTAGCTGCTGCACCTATGTGCTAGCTTTCTGTGTTTCATGCACAAGTACACCCAAGGTTCTTTATGTGGCAGCTTTCTCCAGATTTTTCTCTAATTAAATGATACTCTGTTCTCCCTTTCAATTAAACAATTTCACACTTTCTCACATTAAATATCATTTGCCAACATTTTGTCCACTTTCTTAACCTAACAACACATCTCTGTAAACTCAATATACTTCTTTCTTCTGCAGACAGAGGAAAAACAATTGTATCATCTCCCACCTCACTTCACCAAACAATCTTGGCTCACTTCAGTCTATCGTGGCTGACTTTTCCTGGAATGAAACAAACAGAAGGATTGGCTGGCACAACTGCTAGTGCTGCTGCAGGTGGGGAAATGTGGCAAGGTGGCCCAGGTGAGTGAGTCAAGGCCAGAGACCAAGTCGGATTAGTAGTGGGTGGGGATAGCAGTGAGAATTGAGAATGATAAACTATCAGTTTTGGTGGAAAGTGTGTGCAGTAGCAGAAGTAGAATGAGTGTGACTTTGTACAGAGAAGTTGGTGGCACTTACCCTGGCAGAGTGAAGGAAGTCATTGGCCTTTGTCCTATAGTGCTCGGCATTTCTCCATACCATGGAAACCTCACTGGCCTGATTGGCAAGGTTGCGTCTCATGGCCTCATGTCCACATAGCCAGGAATCACCTTTCCTTTGACTGCCATGTCAAGAGCAAATGACATGGCTCCTCTGGACTAAGTCTGTTTGGCTAGGTGCTCAATGATCTTTTAAATATGGTATTAGTATCAGGAATCTGAGGATGTCCCAGCAGTGGCAAGTATTTCCACTTGGGGTGAGTGGGAGAATAGCACGAACAGGATGCCATAGGGAATAAGATGAGTTTGGGAAGACCGTGCAAGAAAACCCATTACGCTTCATGGAAAGAAAGTTTCCATGAAACTTGCCAAAAATTACAATTAGTCAAGTTGTGGTAAGTTTCAATATAAAAGAGTACCCATTCAGAAAGAAAATAAAAACCATCACTAAAAGCATTTCTCATAAAAACCTAACTAGTTCACTAATATGATCCAGGGAGGAAAACATAATTTCCTATTGAGTCTGACCAACAATCTTGGTTGGCTCATGGCAGCCCTAAAAAGAGGACTTCTATGCACCTACTGATTGTATCGGCAGGAAAAGGCAATGAACCCCGGTCTTTCCAACGATGTTCTATTTCCCAGGAGAGAAATAATGTTGTATTATCAGAAGTACCATCTTACAACAGAGAAGTTAAACTAGCATTCAATCTGTCTTATTTAGGAGGACATAAAAGAATCAATGATGTGATCATCAAATATTTGGTTAGGATAACAAGGGGCATGAGGGATTGTAAAAATAGAGTTGAGGTTCATATAAGCTATGATGGGTCAAGCACAATAAGCTGAAATGAAGGTTTATTCCCAGCAGAAACCTCAAAAACCTTAATGGGTCAAAAGTGAGTTTGGATACTTCATGAAAGAGCTAGCCTATGATTTGATTGTCTTTTCTAAAGAATTAGTTTGCTTCAAAAGGTATCATGATTTTGATAACAGGTCATAGATCAGGAACATTGGGCTGATTTCCCAAGAACTTTGGATCTCTGACATTAGAACAGTACAGTGCTCACTGGCTGCACATACTGGCAGAGCACCCAACAGTGTAATCTTCCCAAAGACAGCTTCCTAATGGGCTACCTCCATGTTCTTTATGCTATTAAAGACAGTGGGCATGGTTTTGAGGCTGCTAGCCAAATCACAGAACAGCAGATCTACACTCTTGGAAGCTCCTTTGGGAGAGGTGGATGCCAGTGAGACAGGTCAGAAACTGTGAGAGTGCCTCAACATGGAGGTGCTATTCAAGACGTACTGAAAAAATTTGAGCAGGAAGACCATTACTGCCTCAAAGATGGGAAACCCCTTCGGGCGCATTGGTTGGAACTTAGGAATGGCCCTCCTTACTCGGCACTCCATTGTTGAGACACTGTCCGATTCCGACAGCCCTTCAGATTCTCAGGAGGAAATCACCTTCAAAATGTTAACCTCCACATTCAACAGGGATTGCTCCAATACCATAAAAATGTCAGAAAGCCTATAGAATCACACCTAATTATGTTTTTAATCATCTTACTAGTTAGGATCAATGGTCCGGGAAGCCGAGTCAGGTCCTCAGCAAGCTTTGGGGAGCTCCCCCAATATTGCTCTCCCCTTTTCTCCTAGTTCCCGCATTCAGGTTCACTATCAAGGAGTGTTATGAACATGCTTCATTATTAATTTTCTTTGCAAATTCTTGTTTAGATAGACAGTGGTTCATTTGGAATGCCGAGAAGATACCTGTTTATTTTTAAACAGGTCATTGGTCAGGAAAGGACAGCTGGACTCTTTTTTTCCAAAACTACTTACTGTAAATGATATAGGTTAAGTCAAGGGAACAGCCAAGGTGCTGGATTCACTGGAAATCATATGTCATTATTTAACTTCTATACTCACTTGCAATCACATGTCTGTATTGGGAACTCAGTTGGGGTACAGCCTGCTGAGACAGAAAAGCAGCTTAATTCATCTCTACTTTTCTGAGAAAGTCCTGCGGCTGATCCCGTGGGCTAAATGAAACATTAATTCAGCTGTTTTCCTGAAAAGCTTCTGAAAGGACAACTGTTTATTTTTGTATTTTTTTAATGTGGTCTGAAGCAAGAAAGAATTGTGCTAAAACCAGTGGTTTAAAGGATTGCTGTACATTTTGAAAAGCAAGTAACCTGACATTTACGACAGCATTGGGTAAATAGTTATTTGAAAAAGCAGTACTTACAGTGGTTGTTACTGAATTGAAGGTATAGGTTTCTGTGTACAGATGCGACTAAGGGGCAAGAAGTCATGAACTGGTTTACAAACTCACGACCAGTTATTAATAACAAAGCCTGCCAACAAACATGTGATTGGCTCTCAGATAACTGAAAAGCTTGGTGCCATGAAAAAGGTAGAGCAAAGTATTTTGATACCCACGAGCACAAATGCTTTCTCTCTGTTCGTTGCAGATAACACCTATTTTAAACCTGAAGAATCCACTTAATCTTTACTCCAACAGTTGTTGTCCGCTGTGCCTTTCAATTGATAGGACAGGAAAGATCTTAAGTGCACCAGTCGCCTTGCAAACTGGTCAAAGTATCTGAGGAAAGACAACTGAGAAGTAATATTCTGACCTGTATAATCATAAAGATCATCTCTGCAACTTGTGAGTAGAACCACTGAACTCTCTTCCACTTTTCTTGTGCAAATAACTTATTTTCCCTTGTCTGTTTATGAAAGGGGTGTTTTACGGTATTAGAGTTTTAAATTACTGTGTTATATGCAAAAGTCTATAACTATTTATTTGTAGCTGGAATCTAGTTACTTGAAATTAATTGTAATTCTTAAGTGTAGAGACCTGTCTGTGCTTTCTATCAAACAGATTCTGAAATTCAGGTACATCAGGGATTTTTTTTTAACTTTTGTGAGGCTCTGCGAGTATCAAGGCTTGAATTTTTTTTTCTTTTATATGTCCACAGAATGTGGGCATCACTGGTTAGGCAAGCATTTATTATGCATTCCTAATATCCAGAGTCCACATTTTAAAGTGTGCTATCCCAGTGAAGGATAACTAACATTAATCCAATTTTTCTACTGAACAGTTTCTGAAAGAGTTCTTCTGACGGATTACTGAATGACCTGCATCCACAAGGATTCAGATGACAACTGCCTAAGGTTAGTGGTACTCACCTACATGTGCCAGGTCACCAAGTGAAAGCTATCTTGACTTATTTCATACTTTACCTTTCTTTCAAGAACTAACAATTATTGGTCAGTGTTTTTTTCCACAAAGAAATATATTTTCTTTCTCCTTTATTTTTCTGTCTGTGTGTGTACTTGTGTGTGTGTGTGTGAGAGGGACCATAGAATCCCTACAGTGTGAAAAGAGGCTATTCAGCCCATCAGGTCCACACTGACCATCCAAAGAGCATCCTAACCAGATCCAACTCACCATCTAGCCGCAAAACCCTGCATTTAACCTGACAAGTCCACCTAGTCTACATATCCCCGGACACTTTAGGCAATTTAGCATAGCCAATTCACCTAACCAGCATACCTTTGGCCTGTGGGAGGACAGCAGGACACCCGAAGGAAACTCAAGCAGACATGGAAGAACATGCAAACGCCACTCAGACAGTCAGCGATGCTGGAATTAAACATGGGACTCTGGCTCTGTGAGGCAGTAGTGCTAACCACTGAGTACTGTGCCTCTGTGTGCATGTTGCCAAACAGGTCCTGTTCTCACAATAAACTAATAATTTTGTTTTATTTTTCTTGAATTGGACTTGGGCAGCACTGGCAAAGTCAGCATTTTTTCTCTATTCTTAGCAGTCCTTGAACTGATTGGCTCCCTAGGCCACTTCAAAGGCAAGTTAAGAGTCAACTAGTGTTGTCCATCTGATGTCACATGTAGGTCAGTCCAGGTAAGGGCAGTAGATTTATTTCTCTAAAGGGCATCAATGAACTAAATGGGATTTTACATCAACTGACAATGGTCACTATGAGTCTAGCTTCCAGATTTTTATTTAATTTAAATTCAACCATCTGCCATGACAGGATTTGAACCCAGGTCCTCAGAATATTACATGGCCTACGATTAGTAGTCTAGCAATAATACCACTGGGCCATTACCTCCCTCATAATATACATATATACTATTCAATTTGATAAACTGGTCAATGTTGTAGATATTTTCTAAATAACCTGTTCGAAGTGTTACTACACACCTCAGCAGCAGGTGGGACATGAATGTAGGTTTCCTGGTCCAGAGGTAGGAATACTACCACTGCATCATGAGAACAGGTCAAGGGAAGAATGAAAGACAGAAGGATTATGCCCTGTGACCCTGCAATCTCCATTCTCACTTCCTTCAAAATCCTTGGATTCTTCTCGTTCAGGCATGCTTGTCAACATTAAGTACCAATTGACCTTCCACCAATTCTTCTTTATCAGTTTTGAAGGCTTCTGATGACACAGGTTCCTCCTCAGCATTCTTTCAACACCTCAGCAATTCCTACAAACTCCACGTGTAAATCCCATTTATGGTTCATAAATGGTCTATTCTCCTTTTACCATTCTTTTACAATCGATGTACCTATAAAAAAAAACTTTATATTGGCTGTCAGACTATTGTCATAATTCCTCCTCAACTATAAGATGTGGAAGCAGAGTAGGCCACTCAGCCAAACCCACTTTTTCTTCTTTACCTTAACTTGTATCTCTCCTATCATCCGGGGGGCTCTGGATTTATTTGTCCTACCTCTCACATTTGTGGCAATTTACGCCGACTGTACCTGAACTATCTCCTCTTTGAAGGTAACCCACTGTACAGTAACAGATTTTCATCCAATTGCTTATTCCAGTCACTCATGCCCAGTTTTATCCTTGCCCAATTCAAATCAGCTCTCTGCTAATTAATTTTTCTTATGCTGGTTTGATGCTTGTTATTCTCTATCATCATCTTAAGACTTATAATACAACAATCACTGCCCTCTAAATTCTTCCCCACTAACACAAGATCTCATTTCCTAGGACCATATAGAAGCATAGCTGATCTCATGGTGGCCATTGTCAGTTGATGTAAAATCCCATCCAGTTCATTGATGCCCTTTACGGAAATAAATCTACTGCCCTTACCTGGTCTGACCTACATGTGACATCAGATGGACAACACAAGTTGACTCTCAACTAGCCTTTGAAATGGCCTAGGGAGCCAATCAGTTCAAGGACTGCTAAGAATAGAGAAAAAATGCTGACTTTGCCAGTGCTGCCCATGTCTAATTCAAGAAAAATAAAAGTGCATCCTCTCTTGTTGAAACGGATGGGTTGTAGGAAACTCTCCTGCACGCAGTCCACGAACATTTATCAATTGTCCCTTATCTCCAATCTAAAAGTTGAACTCAAAAGTGACCTATACAGATGTGTTTTGGATGCTTTACAAAAGCTGGTTTTTGTTTCTTTTCAATTTATAATGGAGTGTTTGGGATGAATAATTTTATATTTTTAATATCTGAATAAAAATTTGGTGTGAATTTGGAGAATAAATAGTTGGTTTGGTTTATTCTATTTTACCTTCATTTCATTTATTCATAAACTTCTATTTAATTGGTAAAGCAAAATCTGCAGCATTGTGTATTTGTTTCAGTGCGAGACTGCTTTGTTAATCCAAATTATAATCTGTCAATTCAGGTTCCTGACTGGGATCTGACTTGTCCAGTAATAAAATCAACTAGGACAGAACAGTTATCAGAGAAAGTCAACATACTTTTGTAAAGGGTAAATCATGTTTAATCAATTCATTGGAGTTCTTCAAGGATGAATCATGTGCTATGGTTAAAGGAGAATTTGTGGATATACTGTAATTTGCTTTCAAAGGCAGCTGATAACATGCTACGTCAAAGGTTATTGCATAAAACAAAAGTTCATGGTTCAAGGGTTAAATTATTGCCATGGTTGAAGGTTTATTGGCAATCAGAAAGATAACGTTGGCATAAATGGACATATTTCACGTTAGCAAAATGTAAGGAGTGGTGTGCTACTACTCAATGGTTGACAATGTAAGTAAATGACTTGGATGTAAGGGCAGAAGGTAGATATTTTCTAAACAAATTATTTAAAGATGTTATTACTCAGGTAGGGCTTGAATATGGGCCAACTAAGCCAGAGGTAGGAACTCAAGAGCCTCGATTAGGCAGAACATATGGTTGCCAATTTGATGGTAGCACAAAGATAGATAAAAATATAGAAGCATAGCAAATAGAAGCAGAAGTAGTTTATGTGGCCTTTCAAGATTGTTCCACCCATTCAGTATGATCATGACCATTCGTCCAACTCAGTATCCTGTTCTAACTTGCACCTACACCCTTTGATCCCTTTAGCCCTAAGAACTAAGTCTATCTCTTCATTAAAAATGTAGAAAGTAAGCTGTGAAGCAATCAGAAGAAGCTAAAAAAGATATAACTATTTGGGCAAAGATCTGGAAACTGATGTATAACTTGGGAAATTAGAATACGAAATTGTCCATTTTGGCAGCCTGCGTAGAAGCACAGTATGTCATCAATATAATGGGAGATCTCACACCTCTGAGATGCAGTGGGATCTGATGTTCTAGTGCATGAATTGCAAAGATTAGGATGCAGATACAGCAAGTAATTAGCAAAGCTAACAGAATGTTATCATTTATTATGAGAAGAATCAAAATACGGAGGTTGGGGAATTATGCCTTCTCTAGGAGCAACAAGAAATGGGCAAGAAATGCTGGCCAACCGGCAATGCCCTCATCCCACAAAATGAATAGAAAAAATTATACGTCAATATACAGGGCACAAAAAGGGAACTGTACAAAATAATGGTCAAAGGCTGTAAACGTATTGGATGGAGTTCACCCTGTTTACCAGACTAGTATCTAGAACGCTTGGGTTGTCTTATAAGGAAAGGTTAGCAGGCTGAGCTTTGCATCTGGTGGGGTTTATAGTAAGTGATTTGATCAGTAAGATTCTGACAGAGCAGATGTGGAGCGGATTCTTCTCCTATTGACAGAATCTAGAACTAGCTGTCATTGTTTACAAAATTAGGGATTGTCCATTTAAATTAGGAGGTGAGGCACTTTGTATTCTCATAAACGATCATGAGTCTTTGGAACTCACTTCCTCAAAAGATAGTGGAAGCTGAGTCTTTGAATATCTTTTAAGGCAAAAGTGGATAGATTCCTGGGAAGCAACAAAGTAGAAGGATATTGGAATTGGTGATAATGGGAACTGCAGATGCTGGAGAATCCAAGATAATAAAATGTGAGGCTGGATGAACACAGCAGACCCAGCAGCATCTCAGGATATTGGAATTGACAGGAATGTGGATTTGAAGTTGTAATCAGATCAGTCATGATCTTATTAAATGGCAAAGCAGGCTGGAGAGATCAAATAGCCTACTCCTTATGGATATGTTCAATTCCAGAGACTCACTCCTAAAGGCATTATGGGGATAGCCCAAGAACATTTCATTAAGGTGAGCCATGACAGTGAATCGCAGAGAGAGCTCAAAGGGCTGAATGGCTCACTACTCTATCTATGATGTGAATGCTAGTAGTTTAAGACGGTTGATAATCACCACCTTCACAAGGACAGTTGAAGGAAGGGCAATGAATAATTACCTCGCCCAGTAATTCACATCTCACAAATAAACAAACGGCAAAAGCAAGGGAGGCGTTTGTAAATGGGATCGCGTGCAAGTTCGGATACTAGCAGTGGAGTTTTCAATGAGTTCATGGTTTTGTAGCATGAAAGATGGGAAGACAAGCCAGGAATGAATCTGAAAAATAGATGAGGTGAGGTGGGGAAAACAGGTGATATTACGCACGTTGTAATAGATAACCTATGTAATGTATGAGAAATGTAGCTGGAAGTTTATCTGAAGTCACATACACCATCAAAGTTGCAAACAGTCTGATTCAGCCTCTAAGATCTATTTCCTTGGAACCAGCATGGAGAAGGCTATGAGGGAACATGGTTTGGAACAGGAATCAAAGACAATTGAATCAGTCCTTTCAAGATCCGGTTCTGAGGGTAGACTGGTGATGTTGGGACTGTTTCCTTGGGAGAGAAGACTGAGGGGAAATTTGATAAAACTTTTCAAAATCATGAAGGGTCTGGACTGTGTAGACAGGGAGAAATTCTTTACACTCACAGAAGGATTAAGAACCAGAGGGCACAGTTTTAAAGCATTTTGTTAAAAGAAGGAAATTCTGCAAGGTGAGGAAAACACTTTTCACATATTAAATGGCTTGAAATGGATTGCCTGGAACTAAGGCGGAGGCTTGTAGCTCAAATGATGCAATAAGGAGGGCACCAGTTAATTATTTAACAACATACAGAGTTACAAGGAAGGGCAAGAGTCCAATTGACACCAAGCCTTGCTCAGCACAGAAACAGTTCTGCAATACCCAATCCAAGGGAAATTCTTTGGAGGTCAGATGATACAAACAGATGAACAGAGAACAAACACAGACTACTTGGTTCTTCGCACCTGCCCAGCCATTCAATGAGATCATGGCTGATTTGATTTTAACATCAACTCTACATGTCTGAACATTCACAATGATCTTTCATTCTCAAACTAATCAATCAATTATTCATCCCTGCTTTAAAAATATTTAAAGATTCTTCATCCACTGACTTTTAAGGAAGGGAATTACAAAGACTCCACGAAAATATGGAGAAAAAAAAGTTTCCTTGTTTTTATTTTAAATGGGCCAAGCCTTATCTTTAAAATATGACCCCCTTCTCTAGATTCTTTCAGGAGAGCAAACATCCTTTCAATACCCACCTGGTCAAATCACTTTGGGATCTTCTATGTTTCAATTAAGTCACCTTTTACTCTTCTAAATTCCAGCGATTACAGGGCTAGCCTGTCCAGTCTTTCATCTTAAGGGAATCCATGCATTTCAGCTAATAGTCTAGTAAACCTTCTCTGAAGTGCTTCCAATGCATTGACATCTTCTATACATTCAGTGGCCAGTAGTATACATATTACTCCAGATGCAATCTCATCAATATCATATACAAATAAACTTAACCGCATTATACTGCCTTCAATTCCTCTTGTAACAAAACATAACATTGTTAGCTTTCTTGATTATTTGTTGTGTCTGCATACTAATCTTCTGCAATTCATGCACTAGGACACACAGATCTTTCTGCATCTCAAGGGTGTGCAACCTTTAAATTTTTTTTATTCTTTCTGCCAAATTAGCCACCTTCACACTTTTCCACATTGTACAAGTTTGAAGGTTGGTGGCAGAGGGTGATGGTGGAGGGTCGTTTTTCAGACTGAAATCCTGTGACCAGCCATATGCCACAAGGATCAGTGTTGGGGACCACTGCTTTTTGTCATTTATGTAAATTATTTGGATGTGAATCTAGGAGGAATGGCTGGTAAATTTGCAGATGACACTAAAATTGGTGTAGTATGCAGTGAATAAGACTATCTCAGAGTACAATGGGACCTTATACAGATGTGCTGGCGAGTGGCAGATGTAGTTTAATTTAGTTAAATGTGAGGTGTTGCATTGTGCTAAGGTAAATCAGGGTGGGATTATACACTTAATGGTAAAGTACTGGAGAGTGTTGCCAAACAAAGAGACCTTGGGGTGCAGATTCATAGTTCCTTGAAGGTGGAGTCACAGGTAGACGGGGGCAGTGAAGAAGCCATTTGGTACACTTGCTTTTTTTAGTCAATGCATTGAATATAGTTGTTGTTGTCATTGAGTACAGGAGTTGGGGTAGCTGTACAAGACATTATTTAAGCCACTTTTGGAATACTGCATTCAGTTCTGGTCTCTCTGCTAAAGGCAAGATGTTGTTAAATTTGAAAGCATGCAGAAAGGATTTACAAGGATGTTGCTGAGATTGGAGGGTTTGAAGTAGAGGGACAGGCTGAATAGTCTAGGCCTATTTTCTCTGAGGTGTTGGAGGCTGAGGGGTAACCTAGGAGAAGCTTATAAAATCATGAGGGGCACGGACAGGTTTTTTACCCAGGTAGGGCAGTTCAAAACTAGGTTCAAAGTGAGAGGGGAAAGATTTAAAAGGGACCTAACGGGCAACTTTTTCACACAGAAGGTGGTGTGTGACTGGAATGAACTGCCAGGGGAGGTCGTGGAGGCTGGTACAATTACAACATATAAAATACATCTGGATGGGTAATAGAACAGGACAGGATTAAAGGGATATGGGCCAAATGCTGGCAAATGGGACTAAATTAATTTAGCATATCTGGTCGGCATGGACGAGTTGGACTGTAGGGTCTGTTTCCATGCCGTACAATGGCTCTATTTCCATTTGCCAGATGTTTGCTCACTCACAACTTATTTAAGTCCCTGTGTCAACCTCTTATGTCCACTTCACAATTGATTTTCCTACTGATCTTGGTGGAAACTGCAAATTTAGTTATTACATCTTCAATTCCTTTATCCAAATCATTTACATAAATCATAAAGAATTGTGGTCCCCAAACAGACCCCTGTGGCACATGACTTGGAGGCGTGAAAAGACCCATTTGTTTTTACTCTCTGGCATTCTGTTAGCCAGCCAACCTTCTATCCTTGCAAGCATTCTCCCTTACACCACGAGCTCTTATCTTCCAGAATAAGCTTCGATGTGGTATCTTATAAAATGCCCTCTGGAAATCTAAATTTAAATTCACTGATTCACCTTTACCTATGGCACAATTTTACTTCAAAAATTTCCAATAAATTAATTAAGCATAACTTCCTCCGATAAAACCATGTTGCCTATGCTTGAATACCTTGGACTTCACCAAATATTGTTATAATGTTTTAAATATTAACAATGGTGATGGGCATATTACAAGGAGTGTAACATTATCTTAGTGACACCATGTTTCAAAACCTTCCTTATTATCCATCAACTTTGCCCAGTTTCTTTTTGATTGTCCTTTCAGAGGCTAGTGCTAATTTTCATGTTGAATTAGATTGGGAACTAGATGCCCGTAGCTGCAGAAGGATCCTTTTGGATTTCCACTGCCTGGAAATGTGATGGAGACAGATTCAACTGAGGCATGCCATAGGATATTAGATCATATGGCAAAAAAAACAGCATCTCATTTTCCTCCTGGGGATCCTGCAGCCCTCCAGACTCAATATCGAGATCAATGACTTTAGGACCTAAGCTCTCCCATATCCTTACTTATCCCCACACACAAGACCTTGTTATCACACAGCCTGCCATTGCACGCTACCTATTGTTCGTTACTAACAGTTACTATTCACAGCTTTTCACCCTCATAGCCAGATCGTAATCCACTCTTTCTTCTAACTGTTCTTCTGTCTCTTCTCTCCGAACCTCAGCCCGAAACGTCAGCCTTCCTACTCCTCCGATGCTGCTTGGCCTGCTGTGCTCATCCAGCTCTACACCTTGTTATCTCTATTTTTCTTGTTAACATCAGTTGTGAGGAAGGGCCAATTGACCTGAAAAATTAACTCTGATTCTCTCCGCAGAATCAGCCAAAAGATAACGGCGTTCACACGCTCTTTCCGAAGACTATCGGAGTGACATTGGCCGTCCTTGGGTTTCCATGGTGAACAGCTCCTCCCCACCATCTCCGAAAACGGCGGTCGTTTGTCACGTGACTAGTTGGTTGCGGCTCCTGTGGTCAGGGGCGGGGGGTTGGGAATGAGGGGTGTGTCTCCTTCCTTCATCCCCTTGACGTGGCGCAAAGGAACGGAGAGGGGGCGAAAGCTCCAGCGAGCTGTATCGGCCATCTTAAGCCGAGGTGAGGAACTGAACTGACGTGAAATGAAATGACCAGGGTCGGTTGATGATTAAGTAACGGTTTAGTCTCCTTTCCAGTTGAAAGAACTAACGGTTTTTTTTTTGATAAAAGAAAAGAGGCGTCGGCAACGCAGGTGGAGAAGCAAACCCGTTGTCGAGGGATAGCGGAAAAAAAAGCTCGTGTGACCGTTCGGCCCAGGTGTAGTGTACGAACCTCTTTAGTTTATGGATTCGGCTGTCGCTTCATGGGGCCCGCTCTGCCTAGTGTCGACCGTCAGTTCGTCAAACGGCCATCTGCTTGCTCCTGTCTCCATCGGTTTCTCTTGGTGCTTTCCGTGGTAGGGCCGAGATTTACCATCTCGGTCAGGGCATGGTTGTTTGCCGCCATTTTGAGTTACAGGAGTGGGGGGGGGATATGCTGTTAAATGGGTTATTTCATTTAATATTTACCTAAGAATTCGCCTGTTGCCGATGTATCGTGATTTATAATCGTATTAAAGGGGAAGCAAACGTTTCTTTATATTTACAGTATGCGCCGAATTTTATAGTAATCGGGATATTGCTGCAGAAACTCGGCCATTCTGGTAGTGTCTGTAGAGAGAGAGAGGAAGTGAATGAAACAGTCTGATTTAGTTCTGCGGAACGGCGGGGACGAAATTCAGGAGTTCCGAAGAGAGTCGCACCGAACTCGAAATGCTTACTGTTGTTGTTCCCGCCGCTTACCCGTCCTGATTTTTTTTGTAGCAATTATCGTGATGCCAGTTTTCCAGTATCTGCTGTACTTTGCCTTTCGTTTAGTTTATACGTACCCGTGCATTGGTTATAAGGAGCCCTCTTAGAGCCGATAAAAACAATTCATAGGCTTGGAAAGAGTTTTGGTGTTATGCATCTTTGAACGGTCAGTTGTTTTGGCTTTTTTAAAAAGAAACAAGCCGATCTGGTTCCCTTCCCGTTTTCTGATTATTATTTATCGAATATTCGTCCTGTGCGCTATCAACTTAACGCGAAATTCTGTCTACATTTGCAGTAGGCACAAAACGTGCTGTAGCTGTAATTACGAGCACTTGTCAGTGGTGGTGCTACTATACCTATATTACAAGTGGGTGTAGTCAGTTAACTTGGGTAGCTTCCACTGTAAATAACGGAATTTACAATGGAAACACAAACCAGAATGTCAAAACATGGGCAATGATTTGGAACGTATTGCTTGACTTGGGAAGATAGAACCATTTCAATAGCTACCTTCAAAAAGGAATTTAATGTATATTTTGAGGAAATACTTGCAGGACTGTTGTGAAACAATTGGGATACGTAGAGTTATCCAGATAATCTTGATCATATCCAGGTACTAATTTTTGTGCTTTAAGATCCCATGAATGTTTTGACTGAATTCTTTCTACAGTCACAGTTCAGTCGTCACTACTTCTTCCTCCATTGTTTTAGTAATGAGATTAGTTCTACTGTACGTGGGCCTTACCAATAAAGAGATTTCTAAAGAACTCATATTTATGTAGTATTTGACAAGTTAATGGTGCCAGATAACTCTTCACAGTTCTAATGGAGTGTTCTAGCAGGCAGTTTGTGAACAGTGACTTCACACAGGCAGCAATGAAGCCATGTTACTGACCTGTTTAGAGATGTTGGTGAGGTATAAGTATTGACCAGTGTGCTGCGAGAACTATCCCCGTCAAAGGATTCCACAGCATCATCTTAGCAAATTTTTCACTGATTTATTTCATTTTGAAAGCTGTTATAGATTTTGTTTCACCCAAGTTCTTTTTTTCTTGATACTTTGCAAAGAACACTTTTTTTTGTTTTGTCTCTTGGTGTTAATTTTACTGTAAGTTGGCATGATTATAACAAATGCTACACAGTACGGTGACTTAGTGGTTAGCCCTGCTGCCTCATAGCGCCAGGGACAAGGTTTGATTCTGCCCTCGGATGACTGTCTGCATGGAGTTTGCATATTCTTCCCGTGTCTGTGGGGATTTCTTCTGGGTGCCCTGGTTTCCACCCATAGTCCAAATATATGCAGGCTAGGTGGATTGGCCATGCTAAATTGCCCATAGTATTCAGGGATGTGTGAATTAGGTGGGTTATAGGGTTGGGATCCTCTGAGGGTTGGTGTGGACTTGTTGGGTCGAAGAGCCTGTTTCTACACTGGCATTTTATAATCTATGCTTGTGAAGTAATGCCAATGTTGGCTGTAGGGTGAATTGTCTCAAATGTGCCTGCTCTGATCCCTGATCCAACAAGGACATCCGATGTAGGCAGACAGCCAAATGAAATCAACTCTCCTGAATTCTCCAAGTATTGTTAACCTCTGGAAATGATCAAACAAATGAAGCTGCTCCCTATGGCATCTTATCCACAAATGCGAGTTACAGGTTTACCAAAGGAATAGACAGCCTTTCTTTTTGTACTAGAAGTTTAATACAGAATAGTGCATGACAGGAATAAGCCTTTCAGCTTACCATGTTTGTGCTGGCCACAAAATCTTTGTAAACTAAGCCCCTCTGTCTGCACATAATCCATAACCTTCTATTTCAACTGTCTAAATCCCTTCTCCACATATTGCTCTCTCTGTTATATTCCATATTTTGCCAAACAATAATTCTTAATTTCTGAAATCCAACTATCAAACAGCGGAATTACACCCGGTACTAAACACTGATAAGTGGAAAAAGAAGTTCAGCCAAAAGAAGTATGTGACATTTAAACTATATGGCACTTCGTGAAAGCTAGTTATAGCTGAATACTCTTGCCCTGCTAAAAAGGCAGACTTTTGTATTCAATTAAGGGCATATAATCTCTACAAAAATTTGATCACTTTCAGAGTTGCAAGATTTGTCAATGGACCGGTTCACCAGTGTAAACATTTGGATTAGGTGTCAGAAGGCACACTTCAGAGACAATCCACCCTAGAGCTGATGTGGGCATTCATTCATTATCTGCCTACGTTCTTCTCCTTAGCGTTAAATTTAATGCCTAAATGAGTCTGCCCAAACTTTGAAAAAGTTGTATTAAATCTTAACTGAAATTTGTTCCGTTACTTCAAGTTCCTCCATGACTGTGTTTTCTACCTTGACACCTGTATAATGATTCTCTACTGTATTGCACATGATGATTACAAGTTAGAGAATTGTACCTGCACTCATCACTCTTACGAAATCAATTATTTGTACAAAATTATTAATGTACTCTAAATGTTTATTCATAAAACTCCCATCTCATTGCAATTCTACAGAATTACACTTGTTACACCTGCTGGTCATCCATGCCTTCAGTGTTTTGACTTAAAACCAATCCCATTCCTCACATTTCCTCCCAAGATCTTCTACCTTGCACTTAAAATGCTTCTACCACATGTCCATGCAAGTGATCTGTAGCTTTCACCAAATTCCTTGGTTACCTCTGTACCTGCTACCTGTTTTGAAGTCTGTCCTGTTCAACACAGTGCTAATTTCACACAACAAGAAGGGTATTCTAAATGCAAAAGCAAAAATGAAACTTCATCTCCACGTGACAGTGAAGTGAGCACTTAGTGTCATAGAAAGCTGCATCTGGGACAAGTAGGTGAGGATGGGTCAAGTATTTTTTCCTCTTCATGTGATGTATTTTTCTTTGTCACTTATTATAGCATATTTAGTGATGTCCTGAGCATTATGCTTTTATCTGCTGCGAAGTGTTGATGGCATAAATATATGGAACTCTGTCCCATGGTTTAAGTTTAAAGTGAGTGTTCAGGCTCCAATATGTAGAATTCCACTTGTCACATCGTGGCAACCATGGAGGACCAATATAATTTCTCTTGTCTAATCAAGTCAATAATCTATCCTAAATTCAGACCTTCAGCCTTAAGGTTTTTTTTGGACTTTAACATATCTTCTGCTAGTTCTTCAGCTCCACTAGGACTACTTTAAATTTAGCTTTGCGTATCTCTCTGAAAGACGGTTCTCTCCTTTCTCATTCCAAAATTGTTAACACGCACTTCCTTATTTCTCAACCACTTGTCCTAATATAGTACTTTATACAACAAATTCTTCATCATTCCTGACCTGAAAATGGATTTAACCAGTAGTGTACTTCATAGGCCTAACCCATCCCTTTTTAAACTTTAAAAATTACAGTTACAAGGAAATTGTTATTCTGGTCCTGACTCATTTTCCTGAATCTTTAATATTTCCTACACCTTTGAGCAGTTTATTGATCTTTTCCTGGTTTCCATTTTGTCAGTTAAGCTTCCTGCTGTTCCAGTAGCTGTCAACCTTGCTCCACTGTTAGTCTCAAGTTTAGTTTTCAATGCACTTGCTGCATTAGTTTAAATTCCAACCCAGCTTATTCTCTCTGCAGTCTTAGCTTGAAAGTGAAAGCTTTCACTTCAGTATTGCTTTTTGTCCTGTACTCACTTGAAGTACGACTTCTTCACTAATGCACCAGCTCCACACTCTTATGTTGTCCTTCCCATTCTTCCATGTTGTTTTCCATGACTGAACCACAAGAAAGAGGTTGCAGTTTCTTATGATGTTATTTAATTCCCTGCCTTCCTTGTGCAAGGCTCCAATGTACTTCTGTTTTGTGGTGTTGATTTCCAGTGTAGCAACTTTCGGCTGCCCTCCATTTAGAGAACATCAATTTATTCTGTCTTTCAGTCTAAATTAGGGTGGCAAAATACTACTTGAAATTCCTGGTTGTCTTCAGGTTTATATCTCTGCTATTCATTTGATTCTAATATTAATTGCGTGTATGTTTAGGAAGAGTGTGTGAAATTAGCTTAAACTTTCTCCACATCTTCCTTCACTAAATTAGCAACTAAATATCCCGTATTAAAGAAAAATATATTGTGTGCAGAGTGCACTTTGTGACACTTTGCCTTAAGGTGGGTGCTTAAGACTTTATTTATTTTGGCTTCAGCTCCAAATGAAATGTTATGTTGCACACATGCACCAGCTGTCTCAACTTTGTTGGCTTTGACATTTTGATTGTCTCAGACATCCAGCAAAAGTGGAGCACATTCAACCTTTTGTCTGGACTGGCTGTTTGTTTGAAAGAGCTATCCAATTAGTCACTCGTGATCACTGATATGTCCTAACAAGTATTTCGTTTATCTGAGAATTTTGGTTTTTATACAAATTATTTGGCCAGGTAACCAAAAGTTATTGGAGATGTAGAAAAGATTTAATTGAAATTGCTTATACTAACTAATTTAGCAGCCTTTTCTTAAAGCACTGGAAGTGAGCATCATCTAGCATAGCCAGCGTTTATTGGCTATTCCTAATTCGCCCTGCAACAGCAGTGGTGAGTTGCCTGTTTTAAATCTCTGCAGGCCATCAGGTAGATACAAAATGCTGTTAACAAGGGTTGACAGATTTTCCTCACTTTGCAATAGAGAACTATAACTGCAGTTCCTTCAAATTCAGGATGGTGTGGCTTGGAGGAGAATTTGCAAGTGATGTTCACATCCATCTGTTTGCCTAGTCCTAGGTGATATAGCATTGGCAAGTTTTAGATGGTGAGAGTTGCTATGGTGTATTTGGTATGTAGAATTCACTGCATGGGGATGAATGTTTAATATGAATGGAATACTGATCAAGCAGGCTGTAGTGATCTGAATGGTCTTGACCACCTTGACTGCTTTTTGGAAACGTTTGCCTGCACAATCTGGGGAGTCTTTAATCATACTAAAGTCACTATATTCCCTGAAGATCATGGAAGAGAGAGACTACTGGTCGTGGCTTAACCTGAGGACCACATCACCTCTGAAGAGGTTGTGCAGGAAAGTCCTTCACAGTAAATTCAGCTGGTTTCAGAATCGAGCCCACACTGTTGGCATCGCTCTGCATTACAAATCAGTTGCCCAGCCTCTGAGCTAATTAATAGTCATCATGTTACAAAATGGTATGTCTGCAGTCATGCTCACAGAAGTAAGAGTTTGAGTTGCTTTGGCTAATGTAATCAATATTGATGCCATGGTGGGTGGGTGGCAGTCAGTGATTGGGGTACATAGAAGAAGTTAAATTTCTTCTGAAAATTGCAATTACCAGTATTGCTTTGGTGTGAATGTTATGTTGCTAGGCAAGCCAAATCTGAATGTTTTGCTTCGTGTGGACAATTGCTTCCGTAGTCTCAGCAGTCATCAGTGATCATCCTTCCATCCCAAGGTCAAGTAAGGATGCCATCGAAGCAATTGATGATTGGGACCAGGACACATCTGATTCATTCCTGTAATGATGTCTTAAGGCTCATACCTTTTTGGCCTCAGTATCCGTAAGTGCGTATTAGGCTAGACTGAAAACTGTGGAGATTTTTTTTTCCCCTGACCTCATTGACTTTGAGGCTTCTTTGCCACACTTTCAAATGCTGCTTTGATGGCAACTGCACCTAATGTGACCTCACCTCTTAAATACTACCCTCTTTAGTCACATTTGGTCCTAGACTATGAAATCTAGAACTGGATGTCCCTGATGAAACCCAAGCTGAGCGTCACCAAGTTATTAAAAACTGTATGCTATGTACATGTCACTTGATAACATTGAGGATGTTTCTATTACTAAGTAGACAGTGGTGTTAATTGGTCAGATTTGATTTCTCCTTTGTACACCTGAACAGTTTTCACTTTGTTAGATGCCAGAGTTGTCTGTTCTGGAGCAGCTTGTCTAGACACTATATTTGTCTGTATCCAAACACTATTTTTAAAGTCCCTCATGATGGTGATCTGTTTGCAATTCAGCTTAGCTCAACCAATTTCTCAAACATACCTTTTTTTTTTACTTTGCAGCAAATAAGTGATTGGAGAAATGTATGTATTATTGTAAAGTCTCTCAAGGCTGAGGGGTGACCTTTTTATGGAGGCTTAAAAGTTGAGGGATGTAGATAAAGTGAAAAGCCAAGGTCTTTTTCCCCAAGATCCAAAACTAAAGGGCATAGGAAGATGAGAATGGAGCTGACTGGCAACTTCAGCAGAGGGTGGTATATAAGTAGAACAAGCTGGAGGTGGCTACAGTTAAACATCTAAATGTATCTGGATGGGTACATGAACAGCACGAGTTGAAGGATATGGAACAAATGCTGGCAAATGGCATTAGATGGACAGTATGGTGGCTCACTGGTTAGCACTGCAGCCTCACAGTGCCAGGGACCCAGGTTCAATTCCAGCCTCGGGCAACTATCTGTGGAGTTTGCACACTTTCCCTGTGTCTGCATGGGTTTCCTCCAAGCACTCCAGTTTCCTCCCACAGTCCAAACATGTGCAAGCTAGGTGGATTGGCCATGCTAAATTGCCTGTAGTGTTCAGGGGTTTGTGGGTTATAGGGGGATGGGTCTTGGTGGGATGCTCCAAGGGGCAGTGTGGACTTGTTGGGCCAAAGGGTCTGTTCCCACACTGTAGGGAATATTAAAAATAATCAGTTCAGGTTGGTGCAGATGAGTTGGACCAAAGGGTCTGTTTCTCTGCTGTATAACTTGGGCCTTTTTGAATTTTTTTCGCACTGCCTGTGTCTGTTTGCATGGCCTGCACTGAAACCAAGTCTCAGGCATTTAATAGAGTTTAAACCCCATCCTTCTGAGTGTTTGCCTAGTATCTTGTATCAGTGAATGTTTTATTCAGCTATATGGATCTTTTTAATTGCTCCGCCAGTGATTCTAAATGGGCTGTTGGACTGAAGCATTGTGTTGTGACCAGATTGTAAATGAACCATGCAATTTGTTGTGTTTCTTAAATTCAATGTAACTGCAAAATTTGTCTTTTTAGACTGAAAACTAGGCCATATTTAATGGTAGTAATGATGGAAACTTGTTGTTTAAAGCAATAATTTACACTTGTAAAACTGCTAAACAGTTTGAGGCTAATGAAAAAAGAGTTGGTAATGAAAGGAAGTATTCTAAAGGATGATGAAGTTGGTGTTTTGTGGGGTGGCAAAGTAATTGGCAGTGGAGGAAATTTTGTTAACGTGACTTTTTGATTACTGAAGGCAGCTACACATGGGGCAAAAAGATATAGATAAAGCAAGTGTACAGATTTAGGAACAGTGTACTGGTGGGGGTTCATTGAATTCGGAGTTTAAAAATGGAGAGTTGTGGCCAAGATGGGGATATCTTTAAATTTCAGCATTGGACTGAGATTATTTTGACCAGGATGGTTTAGTTTCGTGACTTGCAAATTAATTGCAGGGAAATTGTAGTTCCCTTTGGTGCTATATCACTTGTAACAAAAGCTAGTATGGGAAGTTGGGTAGTCAGCAATTTAGTTAGAATTGAATTTAAAGGAGCAGCACACTTTTTGGGCTTAAATTCAACACTTGACTTCTGCAACACTAGAGGAAAACAATGAAGGTAGAAAGCATTCTTAGTGGAAGCAGTGGCATAAAGTTAGAGTTTACAGTAAAGTGCTAAAGTATCCACATTTAGTTTTTGTTTGAGCAGTGAGGAAATGACAGGTATCAGGGTTCTTATAAAGAGCACCTCTGTGATCTGAGTCACTTTCACCTGCACCCAAACATTGGTGTTCTATTTCCTCTGTTCTGCCTCTCCTGTTGGTTTGTTTGCTTTTTTTTTTGTGCACAGACCTGGTTTGTGAGCTGAAAAGCAACAAGTTGATTTTCTTTTATTTCTTTAATGTTTTGATTCTGCTTGTGAATTGTATTGTAGCAGCTGATGTAAGAAGGCTTTTACCAGGCTTGTGAAATTCAAGGAGGAGAAATCGGCCGCATATAGAAAATGTTGGCAGGATATGGGCCACTTTTTTTCCACTAGTGCAATAATACCTTTCAGAAGTCAGTAACAGTATACTTTGTCACTGCTCGTATTACCATTGTCCGGCTTATTGTGACTTCTAAGACCAAACTTTGAAAGAGATTTGAACTTCTACATCCAAGTTGACAATTAGCATCTCAGTTTTTTTTGTTCAAAGTTGTACTGTCACAAGTTAACAATGAAATTGGTTAAATATTTTGTTTTATAGGGAGCTCCTATAAAATGAGACATTCTTTTCTACTTATCGCATCATGATCCACAGTTGCTTCCAACTTCCTTTTTCAGCTTAAGTTGGAAGTGCAATCTTTTACAACTAGCTAGCTTCAATACCATTTTGAAACTTACTCTGTTTCAGATGCGATTTATTACTGAGTATCTCCATTATGGGTTTTGGTTCTTAATCAGGCTACAAGGTTCAACCACTTCTCTGAATGGGCAATTGAACCTATTTCAGAAAGCCTGTGATAACTGAGGATTTACTGTTCTTTTTGCAGCTTGATTTTCGCTATCTTTTTCTGAGTTTACCTGACACTTTTTTTCTTTTATCTTTTATCAGTTTGTTATTAGTCCTTGAGTCTAATCAGAAGCTTGCATCATGGGGTTGTCTCTTCCAACATTCCTCAAAAATATTATTGGAAAAAAGGAAATGCGTATTCTCATGGTGGGTCTAGATGCAGCTGGCAAGACCACCATTTTGTACAAACTGAAATTGGGTGAAATTGTAACCACTATTCCCACTATAGGTAAGTGAACTAAAGTTTGACCTTTTTTAAACTTGACAAGATGTGAACAGTTAATATAGTTATGTTAAATCTTTATTCAGGTAAGATGGTGGTAAAGAAACTTGGGACTGTACGCAAGATGGGAACAACAGCAATACTGTGTTTTTAGAAGAATGAAAGTAATAGAATGAAATGGATCTGAAGTGTACAGCCTTTACTAGCACAGAAAAATATAAGTACTTTGTACTGCCAGGCACAATTTTGTTTTTGGCTTGATGGCTTCAGAATGTATTCTTTTTGATGGCAGGGGATGTAGGTATATGACTTAGCTTCTTCAAAATGGCATTCTACATTTAAAGGAGTCTTGAATATCATCTTGAATAAACAGGCTAATTTTGTGGAAAATGAGGAGGAAGAGGTTGCCCAATGACTTAACTAGCGCTAGGTCGTCATGCTTGAAAAATACAAAACAGTAATTTTTACATTAGAAGTAAAATGCAGGAGAAATTCAGCAGGCCTGGCAGCATCTGTGGAGAGAGAAAAACTTAAGTTCTAGTTGGACTTTGGAACTCGAGGGGCCTGGAATATGTTTTAATGCTGTTGACACAGTTGAAGGTGGAGCAAGTAGAACACTTGATGCGGCTCCACTTACAGTATCCTCAATAAGACATTGCTACCAAATGCATTATCTCTGTCCCTTCTATTCTCCATGTTCTGCAGGGACTGTGCCCTCCTAACCTCTGGTCTGTACTCTGACTGTTCCTGACGCCAGCCCACCACCCCTTCCCAATGTGCAATTACAGAAAATATAATACTAGCCCTAGCGAGTTTTGAGAAGATTTGTAGCTCAGGTTGAGGTTCTGGATGTGAGTTTGCTCGCTGAGCTGGAAGGTTAGTTTTCAGACGTTTCGTCACCATTCTAGGTAACATCATCAGTGAGCCTCCGACGAAGCGCTGGTGTTATGTCCCGCTTTCTATTTATCTGGTTAGGTTTCCTTGGGTTGGTGATGTCATTTCCTGTTCTCTTTCTCAGGGGATGGTAGATTGACTTGGAGTCAATGTGTTTGTTGATGGAGTTCCGGTTGGAATGCCATGCTTCTAGGAATTCTCGTGCTGTCTCTGTTTGGCTTGTCCTAGGATGGATGTGTTGTCCCAATCAAAGTGGTGCCCTTCCTCATCTGTATGTAAGGATACGAGTGATAGTGGGTCATGTCGTTTTGTGGCTAGTTGATGTTCCTGTACCCTGGTGGCTAGCTTTCTGCCAGTTTGTCCAATGTAGTGTTTGTCACAGTTCTTGCAAGGTATTTTGTTGATGACGTTTGTTGTCTGTATGGGGTCTTTTAGGTTCATTAGCTATAAAGACCCTATACAGACGACAAACAAAACAAACGTCATCTACAAAATACCTTGCAAGAACTGTGACAAACACTACATTGGACAAACTGGCAGAAAGCTAGCCACCAGGGTACACGAACATCAACTAGCCACAAAATGACATGACCCACTATCACTCGTATCCTTACATACAGATGAGGAAGGGCACCACTTTGATTGGGACAACACATCCATCCTAGGACAAGCCAAACAGACACGCACGAGAATTCCTAGAAGCATGGCATTCCAACCGGAACTCCATCAACAAACACGTTGACTTGGAGCCAATCTACCATCCCCTGAGAAAAAGAACAGGAAATGACATCACAAATGCAGGAAGTGACATCACCAACCCAAGGAAACCTAACCAGATGAATAGAAAGCGGGACATAACACCAGCGCTTCGGAGGCTCACTGATGTTACCTAGAATGGTGACGAAACGTCTGAAAACTAACCTTCCAGCTCAGCGAGCAAACTCACATCCGTAATACTAGCCCACTTACCACCTCCCTCCTTGCTGTCCAAGATCCCGGACAGATTTTTGTGGTGGAGCTCAAGTTTATTCATACTACTTGAAATCTAGTCTGTTGTTTGTTACTCTCAATAAACTTTTCTGTGTTGTTCAGATCAAACACAGACTGGGTAATTGCTTTATGGAACACCTGCACTTTTTATCCCTTTAGAATAACCCTGTCTTTCCTGTCATTTTAACAATTGTTTTTTTCCTTAGGCTGCAACCTTACAGCCTTCAGGACTCAACATTGAGTTCCAGCAACTTCTGAGCATTTACACTGTCTTCTAATTTGACATCTATACTCTTTTTACTTGCTTTCAGCAAAACCAGCCTATTTCTGATTATATACCACCTAACATTAACATTGTGCTCCTCCACTACCATGAGTACATCCTTTCCACTTTTTGCTCTAGGTATGCTCATGTGTTCCACTAGCTGCTCCTCCACCTTTGTTAACAAAGTTTGTAGCCCCTTTCATTTCTAGAGAAATAATATTGGACTCGATATTTAACTTTGTTTCCCTCTCAGCAGATGCTGCCTGGCCTGATACGTTTTCATCAGAACTTTGTTTTTATTTCAGGTCCTCAGCATTTCCAGTGTTCTTGCTGCTTTTCAAGTGTGCAGTGACTTGTGTAATGTCTTGTTTTCTTAGGCTTCAATGTAGAAACTGTGGAATACAAGAACATTAGTTTTACAGTGTGGGACGTGGGTGGACAGGATAAGATCCGTCCACTTTGGCGCCATTACTTTCAGAATACACAAGGTACGTGCAATTTGTGTTGCTTTAGTTTTGACTTGAATGTCCTTTGGAGAGAACCCAAATATTGAACGTTGTGCAGTACTCCTCACTCCTTGCTGCTGATTTATCTAGTTCATTTTAAAACTCAATTTCTATTGGAAGTGGAGTCTGAGGATGAAGTTGTGGGCTTCATAACTGTAGTTGTGTGGCATTTAACTGCAACCTGTAGGGAAACTGTACAGGTCTTGACCACGATTTCCCAAGTGGAACTGAAAAAGTTGCATTATCTATTTCAGCATTTGTTCTTTGTCTTGTACAAGGTGTGGGCATTGCTAGCATGGTTGGCATTTGCCCATCCCCAATTGCCTTTGAGCTGATTTGGTTCTCTAGATTGTTTCAGAGGGCATTATAAGTCAACTGTGTTATTGGGGCCTAGGAAGACGTGTTGGTCAGATATGGACAAAATTTCTTCTGCAAAAATATTTCAGTGAACGATATGGGTTTTATAGTCACTGATAATGGTGATCAATCACCTTGGGTAGCTTTAAATTCTGTATTTTGAGTTCAAATGCTGCCATCTACCATTTTGGGATTCAAATCTACATCCACAGAATGTTAGCCACTCATTATCAAAATGCCATCACCTTCCCAAACTTGCATTGAATCAGAAATTTAAGATCCCTTTAACGGCATCTGCAAACCTGTGACCTTTAACCCACAGTTTTACAGAACATGACTTCACCATGATCTGCAAGTTTCCGATTAAGGTCTGTAATCCTGATCAAACTGTCACTGGATCAAAATCCTGGAATTCCCTTCCTAACAGCACTGAATCTGTGGGCATGGCCTGCAGCAGCGCAAGAATGTGGCTCACCACCCAAACCACACTTCAGAAAATTAGAATTTGAGTTTGCCAGTGATGTTCGCATCTTATGAACAAATGAAATGGTCACAAGTAGTTCACAAAGCTGACGCATAAGGCTAAAATCATTTTTTCAATTTTGATGTAAATAACAGTTGACAGTTCACAGAACTATGCAAGTAGTTTAGCCCTTGGAAGGTTGACAGGTTATGCCTTTTGTTTTTGTTTTGAGGATCTTTCCTCTTTCTAATATACCATGTAGTTCCTCAGGAATAGGTTTTTCTTAATCATTTATGTTGCATTAAACTATCACACCCAGAGCAGTTCTGAGGTGAATTGGGTCCAAGGAATGATTCTCCATAATCTGTCCCAACTCCATGTGATCTTAAACCCACTAGTTAAAGATTTTTGCTCAAGAAATGCAGGCAGTGGTAGAAAGCGGTACCTTTACATTATAACCTGCCCATAGTTTGGGGATGTGGTGATATTGACCCATTAAGGTGCCACTTTCAGTACCGGACAGGGATTTGTATCTGAATTTCTTCACTGTCACTGGGTCAGAATCCCTCCCCAGTAGCACTGACAGTGCCTGCAAAAATAAACTAAGTGGTTTAACAAGCTTACCAACACCTTTTTAAAGGTAACTAGGAATGTGCCATAAATGCTGGCCCAGCCAGTGAATCCCATCTCCCATTGAGTGACTAAAAATAACTAGTTGTGCCCCTAACTAAACTACAATACTGGCATCTGCCTGATAGTATGGAAAATTAGCCAGTTATGTCCTGTCCATAAAGAAAGCACATCCAATCTAGCCAGTTTCTGCCCCATTAATATACATGCATCAGCAAGTTATGCAAAGTGTCATTGACAGCATAGCTAACTGGCACTTGTTCATAATTTCATGGGATGTGGGCTTTTCTGCTAAGGCCAGCATTTGCCTAACTTCGATTGGCCTTGAACTGTCATTTGCTAAGCCATTGAAATGAGTAGTTAGAATCAGCCACGTCACTGTGGGTGTGGACCAGACTGGGTAACATTAACAGATTTCTTTCCCTAATAGGCATTAAATAGTAATGACTGATAAGCTTTTGTTCCACCCTGTCTACTGCGCACCTGTCCTCATTACAAACAATTTCCTAACATGCACAAAATATCCTTGAATTCCAGAATTGGGTGTTTTTTTATTTTTAGATAGAGGTAACATTTTCTGGTATAGCATCAAAGAACTTTAGCAAAATCAACATCGATGGGAATCAATCTTTGTACCTACCTAATAAGGAAAGTGATTATGGTGGTTGGTCAATACCTATGCAAGGACATTATCCTCAGGAACCACTGCAACAATGTCCTTGGCTCAATCATCTTCTGCATCTATGGTCATAAGAGGTATCTGCTGCTGATGGCACAATGCTTCATTTGATTTTTGCATAGTGAACAGTCTTTGGTGATATGTAGCAAAACATGGACAGCGTTCACCTTGGGCTGAAATCTGTAAGATGCACTGCAGTAGTCCACTAGGCTCCATTGACAAAGATGTCAGACAATGGCCATCAGTAAGAGCTCGTTCCCCTTTGATATTCAGTGGCTTTTCTGTCAATAAGTTGAGAGGCTAAACATAGTTCAGAAACTGAACTGGACCAGTAATAAATACTGGTAACGACAGCAGGTCAGTGGCTGGGAATTCAGTGACGAATACTTCATCTCCTGACTCCCTAAAATCTGTCCATCTATAAGTCCAAAGCTAAGAATGAGATGGAATCCTTCCCATTTGGCTGTTGTGTATCTGAGCTCCAACAACCTTCAAAGTTTTGACATATATGATCCAGTGATTTTGCTTGATTGGTGCACCATCCACTGCCACCAACTTTCTGTCCCTTTGATTACAATACAGCAGAGTGTACCATGTACAAGATGCTACACAGCAAACTAATTCTCCTTCAGTAGCACCATCCACATGCGTGGCTTGTACCACTTAAAAAGTTGAAGGCAGCAGATGTATGGGAACACCACCTTCAAGTTCCCCTCCAAGCCATTCCTCAATCTAACTTGGAAATATATTGTTACCTCACTGTTTCAGGGTCTAAATCTTGGATCCCCCTCTAATGTGTATCTACACATGAAATGTGCATTAGCTCAAAAGCAGCCTATTATCTTTTAGTCAAGAGGAATTAGAGATAGAAACATGCTGTTTTTTGCTGCTCCTGCATCCTCTGAAAATTATCAAATTGTTGGACCATCACAAGAGGAAAGAGATGGGTGAGAATCATCTTACTACTTTTGCTTGTGTTGCAGGTTTGATTTTTGTGGTTGACAGTAACGATAGGGAGAGAGTGAATGAAGCTAAAGAAGAGTTGATGAGAATGCTAGCTGAAGATGAGCTACGGGACGCTGTGTTATTACTGTTTGCAAACAAACAGGTGAGTACCAGATTTAGATAGAACACTCAATACTGGAGACCTGACGTTCTGGACAGCACTGTTGAATGGAGCCTGACTTGTTACTTTGCACAACTATATATCTCCTGTGTGAGAGATAATGGGAACTGGAGAATCTGAGGATAACAAAGTGTGGAGGTGGATGAACACAGCAGGCCAAGCAGCATCTTAGGAGCACAAATGCTGACGTTTCGGGCCTACACCTTTTCATCAGAAAGGGTCAAGGCCCGAAACGTCAGCTTTTGTGCTCCTAAGATGCTGCTTGGCCTGCTGTGTTCATCCACCTCCACACTTTGTTATCCCTCCTGTGTGAATTGTGTATTTGTAACACTGACTTTAGCCTGTTTATTCTGGCTTGAGCATGAACGCTACTCATCAGTTTGAATTACGTGATGTATTAAACAGTCAAGTGTTCCAAATTCTGATCACTGAGCTGTCTGGTATCAGTTAATTTTGATCTAGTTGGTGCTTCCATGAGGTTTGTTTACATTAACTGCTGCAATGCAGCTAATGGCTTTCAATTGTATGGTGTTATTTAGCTGCTGAGTGCCTTTTGTCTATCATTGTTTTCAATACCATGTTTAGATGGGTCTAAATTTAAATGGGTAGGGAAAAAATTGCAGGTCCCATAGCAGAGATATGTATTACCTGTAGCCACAAGTGAGATGCCAGAGGATGGTTAATGCTGTGCCCTTATTTAAAGGCTGAAAAGAGAAGCCTGGGAACTGTAGACCTATGATGGGAATGTTGTTGAGAATTCTGAGAAGTAAGATTTACATTCCTTTTGGAAAGGAAAGGTCTGATTGGAGATAGTCAGCATTGTTTCTTTGGGAAATCATGTCTTATAAACTTGATTGTGGTTTTTTGATGACGTAAAGATTGAGAGAACAGCAGCAGACACTGCCAACATGGACTTTAAAGCCTTCGACATGTTTTTGCATTGTAAGATGAATTAGTAAAGTTGGAACACATGGGATTTGCAGAGCTTGCCAAATGGATACAGAGTTGGCTTGATGGTGGGAGACAGTGGTGGTGGGGGGTGGCTTTTTTCGGGTTGGAGGCCTGTGACCAACTGGTGTGTTCCACAAGGATCAGTGGTGGGTCTGCTTTCCCATTTTACATAAATAATTGGATGAGAATTTAGGAGGCACGGTTAGTAAGTTAGTGGATGACACCAAAGTTGCTTGTAAGCGGTGAAGTGGGTTAAAATTAAAAAGGGATCTTTATCAATTGACTGAAGTGCAGATGGAGTTCAGTTTGGATAGATGTGAAATATTACTTTTTTTTTAGTCAGACAAACAAGGGTAGGACTTGTATGGTTAACAGTAGGGCTCCGGAGATAGTATCGTTTGTACCTCCAACGCCTAGGTCTGTTATAGTGCTTTGAAAGTTGCATCACAGGAAAGCAGGTTGGTTTTAAAAAGGTGCTAAGCATGTTTGCTTTCAGCCCAATGATTACATAAGTTGGGACATCACGAAGAGGGTGTACGTCATGTTGGTGAGGTCACTTTTGAATTACTATGTATTGTTTTTTAGGTCACCCACTATAGGAAGGATATTAAATTTTGAGGATTCAGAAAAGATTTGCCAGGATGTTGTAGGACTGGAAGGTTTGAATTATGGACAAACTAGGATTTTTTTTTTTGTTTTCCACTGGAGCTTAGGAGGTTGAGGTTTTGTAGAGGCTTATAAAATCATGAGGGGTGTAGATAGTGAACTGGAAAGGTAAATTCCCCAGTGGTCGGAGGGGAGAAGAGTTCAAAACTAGAAAGCTTTTTGGGTGAGGGAAGAGGGATCTGAGGGCAACACTTTCATACAGGGGTAGTAGATATGTGGAATAGATTAAAGTACAGTTACAATATTTAAAAGATGTTTGGATAGGTATTTGAATAGGAAAGGTTTGTAGGGGAATGGGCCAAACTTGATTGGCATATACAAGATGGACCAAAGGGTATGTTTCCATGTTGTATGACTCCGAATCTTCGATCCATTTCTAATTCTGTATTTTCTCCACCCTCTAGGATTTGCCGAATGCAATGAATGCTGCAGAGATCACAGATAAACTAGGTCTGCATCAACTCCGTCAAAGGACCTGGTTCATTCAGGCAACCTGTGCAACCAGTGGAGATGGCCTGTATGAAGGACTGGACTGGCTGTCCAGCCAGCTTAAAAGCAACAAATAATTAATTTTTTCCCTTCCTCCTTCCCCTTCCTGCCTGTCCCTCCTTCCTGCTTCATTATGTAGTGTGGCAAACTGCTACTTTGTGGTATTGGGTGCCAGGAACCTGCTTCATTACATCCAATCACGAACTATAACATCATATTGTATGGGTGAGAAGTGCTGACATGAAAGGAAATATGTGGTTTCTTATTTAAAATGTGTATATATCGTCCCTTTTTGTAATGAGGCAGCTTCTTGCTACTCCTATGCAATATTTACCCTCATGGTTGTTCTTTGTTTTCCCTTCTTTTGAAGGTTAAAACTGACGTGTAAAACTGACGTGTAAATATTAAGTGTAGGAAAGGGATATACAAATAGATTAGAAGTGGGAGGTGTCTGTCCTCCCAAAAGTGCATTGCACTGCAAAATATGTTAGCAGATTTCACTTGTTAACTCTAGAACAAGGTTCCAAGGTGTGGGGTATGGCTTTTTGATGGAGGGAGGGAAGCTTGCATGTGTCCTTACACTTGTTCAACTTGTTTTCCTCCTTGCCCACGTTTGGGATTTTGGGAGTGAAGGACTAATTTGATTTTTTTTTCTTAATTCTGACATACATTTTTGAAGTGATTTATCAGTTCCATTTCTCTCGCACTGTCCTGCGAGTCATTCTCAGCAGTTGCAAAAGTATCCCTTTCCTAGACCTATGCAGGCTGGATTTGAAATCAGAATAAAATATTCTAACCCACCTTTCTGCCTTCTGAATAATTTGAAATCCAATTTTCAAATAGCTTACTTTAAAATGAGCAGATAGCAGTTAATTATTTGTGTGCTGGACATTCACATGAATTGCAGGTCACTTTAAAATTAGTTTTGATATCATGAATTATTAGGGAAGAGGAAGTCAGTGACTATTAGCAACAATTCTTGAACCATTGAAGTGAAAAGACACCATGAGCCAAGTGTCTAGTTTTATAATAACTTGTTTAATTCTGGAGTTGTGCTGATTCTTCTCTTCTGCCTCCTGGCTCACCTGAGTAACTGTAAACTGACCACAGCATGCAGGCACCGTTGGGTCAGATGAAAAGAACTTTTTGGCTTCTGTTAGCTTGTCCCCTTAGGTAGTGTATACCAGATAGCAATGTCCAGTGAATGCACCTAAATCCTCTTTCCCCACCCCACCCCACCAACTTTTAGTGTTGAAACTACATCTGAGTCATTCCATTTTTTGGATGTAGAGCAAAGACCTGTTGCCATCCGTTCCTGTTCTTTTCCCTCCTGCTGTAACATTGAATGTCTGGAGCTCAAGGCAAGACCCAGCCACCTGCTACATGAATACTGCAAGGACCTGGTTTGCCAGCAGTTTTTTTTCCCTCCTTTCCTTAGTTAAGACTGAGAAGTATGGACAGTAATACCTGGGTCTGATCAGGATGGGTTATTGCTGTGAAGTTAATCCTTCATTACACACACTACTAATCAAATGTTTTGTATACTTGTTTCAATTTATTTTGAGCACTGTAATTAAAGCTGTTAGAATAAAATCTAAGATTCCTTAATTTTTGCTCCTGCACTTGCCTAGCATTTTTTAAATTAAGTAACATACAGTGGGGTAAAAATGACACTTTTTTGAACTAATTGTTCAAACTGTACACTACCATTTAAGTAAAGCTCTCAGGCTCAGCTGTGTTGCTATTGAAGCAAATCATTGTACCCATTGACACAACCAGGATGAAAACAATACTTTCATTTTCTTGTGATTGACCAGTAGTGGCTACAGAAATGACTTGTTTTTAATTTGTTTCATTGTATGTGTGCATAAATATTTACACTGCTACAGCTTTAAGACAAGAATATTGTACAAATGCTTCACATCTGCAAACATGGTTTGCAAATTAAGTTCAATATTTCTTATGCCACCTAAGAGTCAAACACTGATCTTCATTCTTTGCCTGCTGACTGTTGACCTTTTTACAGCGATCCAGGGTGATGATTAGAGGTTCCACTACCCCCAGAAGAATCCATGTGCTGTTGTCTGTGTATCTTCTGTTCAGATGAATGGTATCTTCTGGAAAATAATGGAAGTGGAGTAGAGAGGAAGGTAAATTAGCAGTACTTCTGAATTTTTCCATTGTTACCCTATTCTTAAAAACTACAAGGCAAACTACAACATGACACATGGAGAGACTACATAGTTGCTCTCCATGAATGTATGTATGAATAAAAGCAACCAGTTTTTAAACAATCCTTAGACTGAAAACTGAATGCTGTAAATCAAACAAAAAGTTGAAAAAGCTGAGGTCTGGTAGCATTTACAAATAGACATGCAAGTCAGTTCTGAACAAGGATTACTTGATCTAAACATTAAACATGACTTCTCTCCACAGATGCTGCCAGACCTGTTGAGCTTTTGCAGCACTAAGTTTTTGTTTGAATATAATCCTTGAGGCTGTTGACATGCTTGCCAAGCCACTGGGTTTAGTTGCAAACATTGTCACCCTGCTAGATAACAGTCAGTGTGCCTCCAATGAAGTGCCTGTGTTCTGTCCTGCTTGTTACTTAAGCCTGTTTGGTATTACTTGCGGTTTTGCTTCTGTGGATGGCGTTCAGGCCTCCAGGAATTCCCTAGCATGTCTGTTTGGCTTGTGATTATTGATGTTATCTCGGTCAAATTTTGTCCCTCTGTGGTGTATAGTGTGACAAGTGAGAATTGATAGTGGCTAGTTGGTGTTCATTTATTTGTATACTCAGTTTTCTTCCAGTTTAGTTTATATAGTGTTTTCCAGTCCTTGTGTGGTATTTTGTATATTACCCTAGTTTTGCTGGTTTTGGGAATCAAGTAATCAGGATATGCAGGACACCATGAAACGACTTGGTGTGCCTCTCACCCCACTTCATCTTCAATGTCAGCATATACAAACAAATCAACAGAACATCCCTAATATCAGGACTGATTACAAGTTAAAATTGAGAGAGTGTTCCCTATTATACAACCCAAACTTTGGGTCTGATATGTAGATGACATCTTTGTGATTATTAAATGCACTAACCTAGAAGAAACCCAGATACAAACATCATCCTTACTAGGATAAAATTTATGAATAGAAAGAATACCCGTCCTGGAGAGAGAGGCAGAATGCAAAAACGCTCAATTACACAGCAACCACCCCAACACCTGCAAAAGGGCACCATTTAAAGGAGCCAACATAGTGCAGCAAAGCAGAACAGGAATGCTTAAACTGAGTCTGCAAAAGAAATGGATACCTGAAAAGCACAATCCACCACTACCTCCAAGATAGACCACAACAGGAAGACATGACCAGAATCCTTAAGTACTATCAGATGATAAGACTACTCAGATGCCTGGGTATGACAGTAGTCCACCCAAATGACAGCTACAGCTGAACATAAGAGCCCATACCCAACTCCAGCAAAACTGGAGTAATATACAAAATGCCATGCAAGGTCTGAGAAACACTAAATAGGCCAAACTGGAAGAAAATTAACTTGCCACCAAGAAACATGACCAATTCTTGTGTCTCACTACACAGACAACATATCAATCTCAAGCCAAACAAAGGCTCACTAGGGAATCCCCAGAGGCCTGGTGTTCCAACTGGAACTCTAAATTAGACTGTGTACTAACTAGCACACAAACATATAAATAACAAGTGGGATAGAACACTCACGTTTCAAAGGTGCATTGATGTCACCCTGCTGGGTAACAACATCTACAACCTCATCCACAACCTGAGTTCCAAATCATCTCACTGTAAATCATTATTTGTTAAGATAGATCTCTACCTCTTTAGAATATCTTAATGAATGACTGATTGATTATACAAATCAGAAGCAACACATTAAAGTGATCTAGTTCTAGTCCTACTCCCACTGCCAGCATTTGGCCCATAATCTCTCCAAAGCCTTGCTATCCATATGCCAGTCTCTTCTTGCAGCTCATTCCCTGCATACACCACTCAGAAGTTACTGAGGCCCTGTTTTACACCACCTTCTCCCCTTAAACCTACACCCTCTAGTTTTGGACACTGGGGAAAAGACCTTGAGTATTCACCTTAATTATTGCCCCTAGCCTCTACAGTCATCCCTCAGCCTTGTTGAGATACTTTGATAATAAAGTTGAGAAATTGGTTTAGCTAAGCCAAATCACTTAGACTCCTGATGGAAATATCCTTAATGCTATCAAGTGGCATATATGTGGCAAATAACTTGGTGATGCTCAGCTTGGATTCCATCAGGGACACCCAGTTCTCGATTTCATAAATTTAGTCATATTTGCTGCTAAGATAAGAGGTGAGACAACATTAGGTGCATTTGACAAAGTATTTGAATGAGCGTGGCAAAGCCGCCTCAGGGAAAACTCTCCAGTTTACAGTCAAGCCTATTTAGAACTCTCATTTTTGGCCTCAGACATCACTACAGTCATTCCTTAGGGATGGGACCTGGTCCCACTCATTATCAGTTGCTTCAATGGGTTACGCTATGTTGAGCTCCATTACAAAAGCAGATATTTTGGGTTTTTACAAGTTGTCTTTAATGATCAAACATCTTATCTCAGCCATTAGTTATGTTATATCCCTGGCTTCTAGTGATTTTTGTACACCAGATTGTTCAGCTGTGATAGGCAGAATGTTTTTTGGACACTCTTTAATCTAGCCACTTGACTCTGCTACTATACAGTAGAGTTGTATGAGTGGTACTGTCAGTACAGGAAAGGTGGTCCATATACCATAAACACAGTGCAATAAATTAACATCCTGTAAAATTCAAAAGTTTAGAGGAGTAAAATTTTAACAATCCTTACAGAATTTTAGGTATTTAGTGCAGATTTCAGCAATTGTCCATTAGATTTTGGTGCCCAGTTTCAAATGAGCCTTTTGCCATTGGTAGTCTGACTGGTGGGATACAGCAGTGGTCAGTGCTGATTGGAGGGGGAGCTCATGACATCATTTGGAACCTGGTTTAAAAAAATCACAGGACCAAACACTTCCAGTGTTTACAGCATAGGTTAGGTTGTGTAAACCATATGTTTCAAACCAAACACCAAGCCTCAACATTAACTCTGCTATGCTTAGCATGTCAGATTATGATTTAATAACGGATTTAAAATAGTGTTGTCTTTTGTAAACTGGTAAATTAATCCTGATCAGTTTGAACTGTTATGGCTGGTTAGAATGAGAATTATAGTTCATTTGGGCACTGCCAGCTTATTGCAACAGTGACACCTCCCCTCTCTTTCTACCCCCACATTTCAACAGTTCATCTCTTCTCTCTGTAACCCCACTCCCACCACCCCCCAATTCCACCCACCTATCTCGATGGCTTGACGCCTGCAGTGATGACTTCGTTCGGCTCTTATGCTTTTTGCTCCTTTTTTCCTTTTTCTTCTTCTTTTTGCTGATTTTTTGTTTCTTGTGTCGTTTCTGGCCCTCAAACCTAGAGTTTGGGATCAACAGACTAGTTTAAAAGAAGAGAGATGTATTTAAGCTGTCATGCAGATCCCATCTGAAATTCAAACACCAGCCCAACCAGAACATTTTTGTCTATCTAACTGGGTACTGGATTCCTTCTTAAACAGTTAGGTGAAAGCAAGCTTCATATCCTCAGCGTGCAGAGTATCTTAGAAGTCGTCATTATAACCAATGCTCCAGAGACTTGTAGGCATCACAGGAGCTAGGCTGCATTATTTCAACATCGTGCCCTCCCTCTTTCACTACCCTTTGTTATTGTTGCATGTGAGCAGTACTTGTTTAATTATTTTAGTTGATTATTTGGGTAACTGTTGGATTTTCAAAAAGTAGCTGAGTTCTTCCCAATGTAATAGTAGATTTAGGCAGTTTCTTGTCAGTCTGCTCATCTGCCTAGCTTAATGGCCAAAGGTGCAGGCAGTGACTGCTGCCTTCCATGTTATGTTCACACCCTCGTGTCCCTGAAGAGGAAGCTTACGGTGTTGACTAACACCCACGAAGCACAGAGGGCTCAGCATCATATGGATTAAATGTCTTATTTATGACCCAACACCATTTTAATCTTTCTTCCTTCACTGTGTTGATGCATTATTTCAGTAGGCATTGCTTGTAATTTACTATAACAGTGTGGAGCTGGAGGAACACAAGCCAGGCAGCATCAGAGGAACAGGAAAGCTGACGTTTTGGGTCGAGACCCTTCTTCAGAAATGGGGAGGTGCAATAAAAAGAGGGGGGGGTAGGGCTGAGGAAGGTAGGTGGGATGGTGATAGGTGAGATGGTGATAGGTGAGTGCAGATAGGGAGTGGTGGGGATTGGTCAGTGAGGTGGGAGAGGCAGACAGGTTGTCAGGTCAAGGAGGCATGGATGAGAGGGAGGGTTAGAAACTGAAATCTACAGTTAGGCCATGGGGCTGTAGGCTCCTGAGGTGGACTATGAGGTGCTGCTCCTCCAGTTTGTGGGTGGCATCATTTTGACACCGCAAGTGTCCCACTATGGGTAGGGGAGTTAAAACAGCTCACGACCAGAAGCTGCTGTTCGTCATGAACAGAGCGCAGATGCTCTACAAAACAGTCTCCAAGCCTCCACTTGGTACTTCTGGATATAAAAAGGGTGCGAGGTTTCTTGAGGCACAATGGTAGTGTTCCTGTTTCTGAGCCAGGATACCTGCTCTAGAGGTTAAAGTGAAATGACTGAGTCACACAGCAGAATCATGAATTCGAGTTAATGACTAGTGCTTTTTGAATTAGATCCATAGTGGATGAATGGTGGAGATTCACCTCAGTCATTTCCTTACAAAAAAGCAAGGAATGGCTTTGGCTTTCAATTACAAGGAAAAACAAAATTGTATTTCTGAGACTGTATGTTACAGACTCAGAGGCTGAAGATTCTAATATGGTTTCTGGACAGTTTCCACAAAAATTAATGTTGGAAGCCAACAAGGCAGTGACACTATTTGAATATTCATCGTCTTAAAGATATCAATCACACAATTTGAAAAGGTTATTAAAAAGATAAATCATTTCAAGCTGAAAATTCAGGAATGTTGTGATGTTTAAGGTATTAGATTATGCACTAATCTCCCATACAGTCAGACTTTTGGTTTTGACAGCTGTTCAATTTTGAGGTAACCATTCCCTTTGAACAAATGGCAGCTGTGTTAAAAATCTTTTAGAGAGACTATTGTTTTTGGCTACCTTTGCAGGACACGTTGGAAGATCTGCATTACAGAGAATGGAAGATTACAATTAGTAACACTTCAATTTTAAGGGCATCTAGTGGCAGGTGCTTGCAGAAGGGTAAAATTACTGAAAGACATTTAATAGATTTCCAAATCAAAGGAAAAAAGAATTTTGGTGGTAGCTGACAACAAGTCACAAATCTACTGGAATTATTAATAGCTGTTTCTAGTATGACTCCAAATATCATTAAGGATAAAGGAGTCTCTGCATCCTGTCACCATTTAGATAACAAGCTTCTTTTATTGTCTTTCTGCCGAAATGGACAATTTTACACTTTGCCATGTTACGCTCCATTTGCCTACTCACTCTTTATATCCCTTTGTGGGCTCCTTATGTCCTCTTCACAACTCATTTTCTACCTTATCTTTAATCAGCCAATTGAATAACCATATCTTTACAATTTGTCTGATTGGGATGAAAGGATTAGAGTTTAGGCCCCAGCACTGACCCTTTTGGTACACACATGACATCTTGCCTGCCTGAAAAAGATCCATTTCTTTCTACGGTGCTTCCTGTTCACCAGCCAATGCTACTGTCTACACTATCAGCTTTTATCTTGCAGAATAAATTGATGTGGCACCTTATCAAATGCCTTCTGGAAATCTGGAGTACACCTACCAGTTCCTCTTCAACAGATGTTAAACTAAACTGGCCTGTAGTTTCCTGCTTTATACCTCCCTCTCTTTTTGAACAAAAGAAATACATTAGCTATTTCCAATCTAAATGAACCTTCCCCAATGAGTTGGAAAGGAGTTTTGCAAAATTAAAACCAATTAATCAACTATCTCACTAGTTGTTTTTCAAACCCTAAGATGAAATCCTTCATGATCTGGGGATTCGTCAACCTTGTAATTACAATTTTCTTCAGTTTCTCCCTCCTTTTCAATTCCTGATTTACATCTATTTCCTGGATGATACTTGTATTCTCTGTCGTAAAAACTGAATGTATTTCCTCGATTCATCTGCTATCATCCATTACCAATTTCCTCCAGATTCATTTTCTGGAAGACCAACACAAGTTTGTTAACTCATTTCTTACAAATAGTTTGTTTAGATTAGATTCCCTACAGTGTGAAAACAGGCCCTTCGGCCCAACAAATCCACACCGCCCCTTGATATATACCATCCAGACCCATTCCCCTATAACCCACACACCCCTGAATACTACGGGCAATTTAGCATGGCCAATCCACCTAACCTGCACATCTTTGGACTGTGGGAGGAAACCGGAGCACCCGGAGGAAACCCATGCAGACACGGGAGAATGTGCAAACTCCACACAGGCAGTCACCCAAGGGTGGATTTGAACCCAGGTCCCTGGCGCTGTGAGACTGCAGCGCTCACCACTGAGCCACCGTGCTGCCTATTTTAATTATCTGCTTTTATGTTCGTGGCCAACTTTCTTCCCCTCATTATTAACCTCTTAGTAATTCTTTGCTAATATTTTATGATTGTCTAATCTTCTGACTTGCCACCTTCTTTGGAGTTCGTTAGCTAACCACAGACTGTGGATCTATTCCTTGGCTTTTTTTTTTGTTTGTTAGAATACATCCATTATGTCTGTTCTGCATTTTCTAGAATATCCCCTGAAATGTTTGCCACTGCATATATATTAACCAAAATACTTTAGCTAGCTCTGCTTTCATGTCCTCATAACTGCTCTTGCTTAAACTTAAATTAGTCACCTTGGACCCTCACTTTTCTCACTTGAGATGTATGTAAAATTCAATCATACTATGGTTGCTGCTAACTACAATGGAGGTAATTCATCTCTTCTTATTCATTAAAACCAAGTCTAGGCTGTTCTGACTGGTGATGTAACAGGCTGGTCTAAAAACTTGTGCCCAAAACTTCAGCAAAATTCCTCATCTAGACTACTTTCTCTCATCTGATTTGCCTAGTCTATATGTAGGTTAAAATCCCCCTGTATTAATTGCTGTACTCTTTTGACAAGTTCCCATTACATTAGGAGGCCTGCATACAACTCCCACAAGTAACTTGCCTTTATTATTCCTCATTTCTACCCAAGCTGCTTCTAATATCCTGGTTTCCAAAACTTAGGGCATATCTCTCTATTGTGCTATTATCATCTTTAGGTTTGCCCTGAATTGTAATGGTCTGCTTGAGCTCCCACTTGCTGCTGCTTTGCAATAGCAGCTGTACTGCCGATCTTAACAAGCTAGTCAGTCATTTGGTTACATTATTCACTTACGTTGCCTTATATTTTATATAATACATTAGTTTTAAGCTTGGTAAAGTTAGAGAACAGAGTAGGCTGCAATCAAGTAATAGATATTCACTCCAGATAAACGTGTTTGTGTGTGTCATGTCTGATGTTTGACTTGACCCTTCTACCTTCAAATTCTCCCTTTCTACTACCAGTCAGTGAATTCATAGACTTTGTGATGCCATTCTTCCCACACTCAGACATTACAGGAAAGTCTTACGTTAATTGGCTGGTGAGGACTGATACTTGGAGATGGAGTCTAAATAACTGCAAATTTAAAAAAAACTATAGAAATATTCAGCATTAACATTCAGGAACAAGTGAATAGTTGCTTCCTAGTACAGAATTTGAATATTGGTAATCAAAAAAGGGCATAGTGTCAAAGATTTTCATTACACACTAAGTCAGAATCTCAATACCAAATCACAAGTACACCAAATCTCAAAGAAATAACGATTCATACTGCACAAGGAGGTAAATATTGAGTGGTTGGCAAATAGCTTCTGACTGCTCGAAGCACCGCCATACAGTGAAAATAAAAACAGTACTTGTGGCCAATGGTCAGCGCCACTGCCACAAACTACTCACTTTAGGGTCTCAGGCTCTCCACCCTGTGGCTCCGATTTCCGCTTCTGGCTTGATGACTTGCTGGTATCATCAGATTTGTGGTGCTATAACAAGAGTGAAAGGGAACATCAGAATTTTGAAAACAAAACTGCAGATCCCTGACAATATACCAGCAGAGTGCCATAGAATCCTGCAAATACTGGCACAATACCAGTGTTATGGACCAGACCACACCTCCATCGAAACAGGTCAAGGGGATAGACTAGACCCTAACTTTATCTTTATCTTATTTTAAAATGCAAGTGCTGCGTGTTGTGTTCCAGATGCCATTCAATTGGTTAAACCATGAGGCTCGAAAGAAAATGCACTATTCATTCACTATAGCTAAAATAAAAGACAAAAGAAAAGAATTGGCTTAACAGTATCTCTCTCAAAATACTTAAAATGATAATAAACTGCCCATTAACAGTTCCAATGCAGGAAAATTCAGTAATAGATTGTCTCATGGAATTTTAGCAGGAAGAGAACCCAAGCTTTTAGCTGTAGCAAAAAAAAATGCAGCAGGTTTCACAACTCCAACAGCTACTGAAAGCTAAACTAAAAATCCTGGTTTTGTGGGAACTGACCCCACCCAATCAGGCTGTTTCTATTGGTCCAACTTTAAAAGTTTAAAAAATGGTACCCCAAGCTGTTACTTTATTGGCTTGAAGCAGCTGCTTGCCACTCTGTCTCAACCTCACTTCATATCAAAAAGAGAACAAAATACACGTCTTAAGGCCATAGTATCATCACACCTGAGAGCCTCTGAATATATAGACGTTGCCCGGGGAACTGCAGGAATATAATCAGCACGGTGCCAGGGAGCTCCCCACCAGAATATGCCAGTTTGCCAGGGAATCCCCTCCCAACTGAATATACCAGATTCATGCTGGGGAACATCATGTATAGACAGTACCCTAGAAACTGCAGGAATTTCTAAAGTCGCAGTCAGACAGGATAGCGAAGAAAGTGTTTGTTAAGCTTGCCTTTATTGGTGAATACATTATAGGAGTTGGGACGTCAGCTACAGGACTTTGTTTAAGGACATTTCAGAATGCTGCATTCAATTCTGGTTCCCTGCTTTAGGAAATATGTTGTTAATCTAGAAAGGGTTCAGAAAAGAATTAGAAGGATGTTGCCAGGGTTGGAGGGTTTGAGCAATAGGGAGATTGGGACTATTTTCTCTGGAAGGTCAGAGGCTCAGGGGTGATTTAAAGAAGCTTACAAAATCATGATGGAAATGGAAACAGTGAATGAGATTGGGGTGTCCAAAATCAAAAGGCATAGATTTAAGGTGAGAGGGGCAAGACTTAAAAGGGCTCTGAGGGGCAACGTTTTCACATAGTGGGTAATGCATAGGTGGAATGAGGTGCCAGAGGAAGAAGTGGAGGCTGGTACAATTACAACATTTAAAAGGCATCTGGATGGGTACATGAATAGCAAAGGTTTAAGAGGGACATGGGCCAAATGACTAGATTTAATCGAGGATACCTGGTTGGCATGGACGAATTGGACTGAAGTCTCGGTTTCTGTGCTGCACAAGTCCATGACACTACTCGAGTTTTACCAGCATATTACTCAGAATAGAGAAGGGAGAACCAGTAGATGTGTAAAAGCTTTGATAAAAGTACACTACAAGAGAGGTTAACGTACAAAATTAGAGCACACAGGATTGGGGGTAAGATTGGATTGCAAATTGATTAGCAGACCAAAAACAAAAATGATAGGAATAAATGAGTTTCTTGCAAGTGGAAGGCAATGGCTGGGGGGGTGGAGGTACTACATTGCTTTAGACCTAATTAGTTAGTCCTGATATCAACATTTTAATGATGGACATGAATATAATATTTCATTCACATTTGCCAGTAAAACAAAAAATTGAATGGTAAGAAGGATGTAAAAAAGCTTAAGGCAATTTAGACAAGTTGAGAGATAAGTAAATGCCTGGTAGACGCAGTATGATACTGATAAGTGCGAAGTTATTCATTTTGGGAGGGAAATCAGAATGGCAGAGTCTAATTTAAATGGTGATAGATAGGGAAGTGTCAATGTACAAAAGTATCTGGGTGAACACATGCACACTACTGCAGCATGCAATTGGTCTTTATTGCAAAAGGCCGAGTACAGATGCAAGAACGTCTTAATGTAGCTATACAGGGACTTTAAGAGCCCACACCTGGAGTACTATGTACAGTTTTGGTCTCCTCACCTCAGAAGGAATAATTCAACTGCCAACAGAGTGCAGCAAAGGTTAACTGAGATTGATGAAATGGCAGGAATCACGTGAAGAGAGATTCGGTTGACTGGACTTGCACTGGAGTTAGGAGTCAGGTTGGCATTGAAAATATAAAATTGTGTGGGTTTGGACAGACAGGTTCTAGTGTGACATTTCCTCTGTCTTGGTAGGTTACAATCTCAGGACACAGGCTAGGCATTATAAGGTGGCAGGGCAGGTAGAGATAGTTGTAAACTCGCCTCAGTATTCTAGGCTTCATGAAGTAGGTGCACAGAGTACAACTGCAGGGAGATTATGCCAAACCTATAAAGGGCAATGATTAGATCTCAACAGGATATTGTGAACATCTCTTTGTGAAACACTCTAAGACAGTTTGTGAACACACTAGACAGAGCACAGAAGAGATTTACCAGAATGGTTCCAAGGATGAGAAATTTCAGTTATGTGGGTAGGTTGGAGAAAGTGAAATTGCTTTTCTTAGGAAGAAGATTGATTGTAGTTCTCAAAAGCATGAGGGGTCCAGACAGAGTATATAGGAAATTTTTCCCACTTGTAAAAAGATCAAGGCAATGGTAAGTTTTGAGAAGTTTGCAAAAGCAGCAATTGAGAGGACAGCAAACTCTTTTTCAGTGAGCCAGGTTTGACTGCATTGCCTGGAATGTGGTGGTAGCAGACTCAATTGAGACAGTCAAGGTGGCATTGGATAATTATTTAAATAGTAGTACAGTTATGGCAAAACAGCAGGAGATGGCACCAAGTCAAAATGTTTAGACAGACAGTAGGCCAAATGGTCTCCTTCTACACCGTAACAATTCTATGATTTAGGACAAAAGTGAGCAGAAATTTATTCACACAGGATAGTAACAACAGTGTTATTCTACACTCCATATGTTAGAACATAGAACAGTACAGCACAGAACAGGCCCTTCAGCCCACAATGTTGTGCCGACCATTGATCCTCATGGATGCACCCTCAAATTTCTGTGACCATATGCATGTCCAGCAGTCTCTTAAATGACCCCAATGACCTTGCTTCCACAACTGCTGCTGGCAACGCATTCCATGCTCTCACAACTCTCTGCGTAAAGAACCTGCCTCTGACATCCCCTCTATGTTATGAACACAAAGTCACTCAAATGTATTGAGACACAGATGTCTTGATACTAAAGATGTTGAAGGGTGCTGGGAGACAGAAGTATGATATTTAGATCAGGTAATCCTGTACAACGCAAACACAAGGCATTCCAGAACTGGCAGCTCCACAAAAACCTCAAGTGAGAGGAAACAAGCCGATGGCAACTGAAAGCTGAGATGCAAAATAAAAGAAGCTACGATCTAATGGATGATGGGCGGACATAGCGCAAAAGTTGCTGACAATCACAGTGTGCATGGTGCCATTAGCACAAACAAAAACTTATACATACAATCTGAGTAGCTATGGACCTATTCCACTGACAGCCCAACTCACTCCAAAAAGTAGTCAATGCCCACTGCAGCATGCATTTTGAGGACCTCCTCAACCAAGGAGCAGCCTTCAATACAAGTGATTTCGACACCATCCTGCAACACTTTGTCACCATCTCAGTGTACCTTCAATTCATCACGCAGCCCAAAAGAAGCCATCTGACTCTAAATGCAAGGCCTACCATGTGATGGAAACCGTGAAGCACCAAAATATGGCAAAGAGGCATGACGTGGCCACAACCTCATCGTCCTTGTCTGGAAGGAAGAGACTAAGCTGAGAGATCTCAGACACCTCGTAATTGTAACTATCTATCTTCGGGAAAAGGAACAGGTTCGGCTCTGGAAATTAGAGGGATTTCCTTACTGTCTGCCACAAGAAAGATAATCAGAATCCTCCTCAACCACCTCTTCTCAGTTTTGTAAAGTTCCTCCCAGGATCACAATGCTGCTTCCACCCAGCAAGAGGTACAATGGACATTATTGTTAATGTGTGACAAATCCAAGAAAACTGCAGCACCAACCTGTTATGTGGCCTTCTTCGATCTCGCAAAGGCCCTCGATGCTATTGACTGTGAGGGATTGTGGAGTATCCTCCTCAAATTCAGCTGTCCACAGTCATGTGTCAGCATTCTCTGCCTGCTTCACAATACCATGTAAACTATGATCGTTACCAAAAGAGCCACACAGACCCCAATACAAGTGCAAAACGGGTCAACCAGAGGTGCATCATCGCACTAACACTCTTCGCCATCTTCCTCACTGCAACACCATTTTCACTGTTTCTACTACCTCAATTTAACCTGTCCAACCTCAATACCATTCTTATGAATACACACACTTCCAGTGTCAATACGCCCTGAGGCCCAACCAAGATTCTGCAAACTTCTGCATAACTTTCTCATTGGCAACTCAGCCTCTTATCCCACTAAGAACTTAATTGAATGATGCCTACCGTAAAAACAGCCAGTCCAAGTTTAGCTGCCTCACGGTCCTCTCTAGTCAGCATCATTCTGGGAGCAGTGCCACTAGAAAGAAACAGGTTGGAACAGCTGGTTATCAGATGTTAGCTTACACTTGCTAGTTCCTTATTTTACCTTAAATAGTTTTCCTATTTTCTTTCAGTTATCAATGAACTGGGCCTAAACGACACAGGTAAACACCTTACTCTCCATTTGGCAGATCCCAGATCAATGCCAATGTTACTCTTCATCAGGTGGAAGTGGATAAGTGACAGACACACAAAGTGTTCCTCTGCAACACTCAAACAACAGTGACAACAAAATTCAAACATTGACATTGGAGCAAAGAGGGGAGAGAAGAAGAAATTAAGCTCTCAGCAGTGCCAGCTCATTCTCTTCATTAAAATGCTTACAAATCTCCATCTGGATGGATCTAACAGATACCTTCCTTCCTCACTGAGGTGAGATGAGGAAGTTGTGCCAGCACTGTTGGAACAATATCCTTTCGAATATTTTATTTAAGAAAGCCAGTTGGCAAAAAATTTGTACAGCAGTCAATCTTTGCTCAGTATTAAGGGGAGGCAATGGTCTAGTGGTATTTTCACTGGATTGTTAATTGAGACCCAGATTATGTTCTGGGGACCATATTTGAACACCACAACAGCAGATGGTGGAATTTGAATTAATAAAATATCTGGAATTAAGAATCTAATGATGACCATCAACACATCGCCAATTGTCAGAAAAACCCATCCGGTTCACTAATATCTTTTCGTGAAGAAAACTGCCATCCTTACCTGGTTTAACCTAGTGACTCCAGACCCACAGAAGTGTGGCTGACTTTGAACTACCCTCTAGGCAATTAGAGACAGGCAATAACTGCTGCGTAACCAACGATGCCCTCATCCAATGAATGAATGAATAAAGAAAAAAAATCAACTTACACAGCAAAACATTACAAGGACATACTTGTTGACTTGCTCACATCCTGATGTCAACACATTTTTCTTTTGAATCCAATTTAAATTAAAACAAATTAATCAAATTAACAAGTGGTAGCCTTTTAAAGGAGGCCCTGTAACATATCAGGACCTTAAGGGAATATTACAAAATTAAATTAAAATATTGTTTTCAGGACAGTGAGTAAGTGATAATATACACCAGCCCCTGTGGTGCCCATGGATCAGGAGAAGTCTCGAGCATATCAGTGGACACAATGTACTTGCTCCATGTCCTGTACCACTCATTCATGGATGTAACCATAGAAGAAAAGAATATAATCAGAAGCAAGTTTCTCTTTAGTTCATTTGCTTTCATAAGAGTCTAAGTTAGCCAAATTAAAAGCTGACAGTTCCTTAAAAGGAACTTTGAAACAAAATTCAACATTCAATTTAAGTTTACAGAACAGAAACTAAAGATGAATTGTGGACTATGGTTAAAGGCTCAAAATATTCCTCTCCAGGAACAACAGGATGTAGATGTAACCACAGAAAAGAGGAACGTAGTCAAGTTTCAATTTCCTTCATACTCTTCTGAAAGATCAAATTAAAATAAACCAAATAAACAACAGCATGCCCTGGAAAGGGCCCTGCAACAAAAACAAAACTCTTAAGGAAAACAACAATTGGACTTACTTCTGGAGTGATGATACATCCAATGCACTGCACATCCCCCCCCACCATGGTGTCCATCAGTTGTGATGTGCCAGGAAATCCTTTAATCTGCCTACCCCTCTCAACACTGGATGACCAAAGAACAGGACTATGAGACTGAAGTTTAAGCAAAAATTAAGTGAAGGCATCTTCAAATAATGAAGATGACTTGGTAAAAGTGCACAAGCATGTACACAGGGAACACTGACTCCACACTGTCACAAAATACAGGCGATCTGGGAGTCCATAAATCATCTTAACTGCCCATTACAAGGGACTGGTATGTGCAATACACTCCACACCAAGTTCAAGTTTCACTGTACACACAATCCAGGCAGGTCAAACTTGAATTTAGGCCTTCTGACCTAGAAATATTATCACTGCACCAAGTGAGCCCTTAAGATTAATTTACTTGCTCAACCACTGATGTGCTATGCTCAGGAAACCATAAATGCTGTAGCAAAGTGGACTGGTGCATATATGCTGAAGTGTGGAGCTACAGATATTGATGGTGGAGATTCCAACATTTTTCATTACCAGGCTGACCACAAATTTCTCCCACTGTCTGGCAGTGGCATATGTCAGAAGGATTTGCAAGTTGATACCCAACCTGTTTATGTTCAACCACATTATGGATGCACTTCTTGCAATTTATATTAATGAATTAAATGAGGGGAAAAAAGGGATGATGGCTAAATTTACAAACAACACAAAGATTGGTAGGAAAAAATGTTGTGAAGATGATATAACAAAGATGCAGACTGACATCGATAGGTTAAGCAAGTGAGCAAACGAGCAATCAGCAGTGGATTATAATGTGAGAAAATATAAAGTTGGTTACTTTAGGAAGAACAGCTACTGACTACAGAATTCTGAGATATAATTGGATCTAGGTGTCCTAGTTCACGAGTTTGTGTTTTTGTATGCAAGCACAGCAAGTGATTAAGGTTAACGGAGTGCTATCTTTTATTACAAGAAGTAGTGAGTAGAAAAGGAAGGATGCTATACTTTAGTATTACACAGGGACATTGGTGAGATCACATGAATACTGTTTGCAGTTTTAGCATCCATATTCAAGGAAGGATCTAAATACATTGGAGGCAATTCACAGGAGTGTTACTATATCGAAACCGGGAACATTTCATTACGAAAATTTGGATCGGCTGGAGTTTAGAACAGCGAGTCTTCTGAACAATTCTGACAGAGGACTTCAAAAAGATGTTCACTTTTATGGGCGAGTCCAGATCTGGAAGACATTCAAAACTATTGCTCAACATTTTAGGACTCTGTGTAACTTTGAAACTCTGACAGAGGTTGGTGAATGTGAGGTCAACAAACAGTTTTAAATACAGCAGATGGATTCTAGGTAATAAAAACAAAAAAAGGTCAGCACGGATAGATAGGAATATGGAATTCAGAAAACAATTACACATTACACTCCTTACGCCAATTTCTTACCCACTCACCAAACTTCCTTATCTCATCACAATATACTTTTCTTCTCATCTTTTTGTCCTTCCTATCTCTAAATTTAGCTACCATGACTTCATTCTCCTCATTTAAGTCACTGACATAAATGGTAAAAAGCTAATGCCCTTTTAGGACCTACTCGTCACATCATGTCAATTAAGAAAATTCATGCACGCACTATTTTCTGCCAACCAATCCTCTTGGGGTGCTACTATATTACTTTATGTATCACAAAGGTGTGGCAACTTGCCAGATACCTTCTGGAAATTCAAGTATAATATTTACTAACAAAAGGTTTGGGGGAGGGGGTAATTTGTATTGTTACAAAATGGCTTCATCAAATGAAGTAGTTAGTAAACCTGTACAAGGAGGAGCCTACGAAAATCAAAAAGTAAATCCAAAAATCAAAAATGTAGCCCTGAAGTACTCTCAAAAGGAGTCCCCCTTGAAAATAAAAATTGAACCCGACATGTGACATTATATAGAACATAGAAAAATACAGCACAGTACAGGCCCTTTGGTCCACGTTGTGCCGTGGAACATTCCTAATCCAAAAATAAAATAACCTAACCTACATTCCCCTCAATTCACTGCTGTCCATGTGCATGTCCAGCAGTCGCTTAAATGTCACTAATGACTCCGCTTCCACGACCACCACTGGCAAAGTATTCCATGCACTCACAACTCCCTGGGTGAAGAACCTCCCTCTGACGTCTCCTCTATACCTTCCTCCGAACACCCTAAAACTATGACCCCTCATGGCAGTCAATCCTGCCCTGGGGAAAAGTCTCTGGTTATCGACTCTATCCATGCCTCTCATTACCTTGTACACCTCGATCAGGTCACCTCTCTTCCTCCTCCTCTCCAGAGAGAAAACTCCGAGCTCAGTCAACCTCTCCTCGTAAGACAAGCCCTCCAGCCCAGGCAGCATCCTGGTAAACCTCCTTTGCACCCTCTCCAAAGTCTCCACATCTTTTCCATAATAGGGCCACCAGAACTGGACACAATATTCCAAGTGTGGTCTCACCAGGGTTTTGCAGAGCTGCAGCAAAACCTCGCAGCTCTTAAACTCGATTCCCCCTGTTAATGAAAGCCAAAACATCATATGCTTTCTTAACAACTTTATCCACTCGGGTGGCAACTTTGAGGGAGCTATGCACTTGAACACCAAGATCCCGCTGTTCCTCCACACTGCTGAGAATCCTGCCTTTAATCCCATATTCAGCATTTAAGTTCGACCTTCCAAAATGCATCACTTCGCATTTATGCGGGTTGAACTCCATCTGCCATTTCTCAGCCCAGCTCTGCATACCGTCAATGTCTCGCTGAAGACTGCAATAGCCCTCAATACTATCAACGGCACCTCCAACCTTTGTGTCATCAGCAAACATACTAACCCATCCTTCAACCTCCTCATCCAAGTCATTTATAAAAACTACAAAGAGCAGAGGCCCAAGAACAGAGCCCTGTGGGACACCACTCAGCACTGACCTCATTGCAGAATACTTACCATCTACAACCACTCTCTGCCTCCTGTCAGCCAACCAATTCTGAATCCAGACAGCCAAATCTCCCTGTATCCCATACCTCCTGACTTTATGAATGAGCCTGCCATGGGGAACCTTATCAAATGCCTTGCTGAAGTCCATGTACACCAATCCACTGTTCGATCCTCATCAACCTGTCTTGTGACCTCCTCAAAGAACTCAATAAGATTTGTGAGGCATGACCTGCCCCTCACAAAGCCATGCTGACTCCCTTTAATCACGCTATGCTTTTCCAAATAGTCATAAATACTATCCCTCAGAATTCTTTCAAAAGCCTTGCTGACCACAGACCTAAGGCTGACTGGTCTGTAATTTCCAGGGATTTCCCTATTCCTTTTCTTGAAAACAGGAACAACATTTGCCTCCCTCCGATCTTCCGGTATGACTCCTGTGGAGAGTGAAGAAGCAAAGATCTTCACCAGCGGCTTAGCAACCTCCTTTCTTGCTTCCCAGAGCAACCTAGGATAAATCTGGTCTGGCCCTGGGGACTTATCAATCTTAATGTTTGCCAAAATTTCCAGCACATCAACTTCCTCAATCTCGATCTGTTCAAGCCTGTTTCCCTGCTCCTCAAAGTTCTCATTCACAACAAGGTCCCTTTCCTTAGTGAAAACTGAAGCAAAAAACTCATTTAGGGCTTCCGCTATCTGCTCAGACTCCATGCACAAGTTCCCTACGCTATCCCTGATCATTCTCTTATTCCTCATGTATGAGTAAAATGCCTTCGGATTCTCCCTAATCCTTCCTTATATAAACATGATGATAGCGTTATCAGTGTTTTTGGACAGTTCTCCCTCAGCCACATGAAACAGAGGAACAGTGATTCATCTTTGTGGGATCTTTCATGTGCCAAATGTATTTTCCATCACAAAACACAATTTGCTTTATTTGAAAATCATTAAAACAGTGTCAATGATATACTACAATATGAATAAAATAATAATCATACCCTACAATTTTACAGAATCACTGATATAACAGGGAATCAATCACCACGTTTCTCTCTGCTTTTCTCAAAGATGCCGCCTGTTATAAGATATAGGTTCCCATGTCTTGTCTACACGCATTATACATAGCCATAGTTCCTGCTTTCAGCAATGAACCATCAGCAAACATGTGGACTATGGCTTTGTGGATAGAGGATTACAATTACACCCAGGATGTCTGTGCATGTTCCTTCTAATGAGAAAGCAACTAAAAAGTAGCAATGTTGCGGAGCTATCTCCTTCTAAAAGAAGGCAAAGCCCTAAAATGTGTGACCTCCATCACTGCCGTGGCCAAGATCAGGCCAGTCATGTAACTTGTAATTTCATAATACCATTTAACATGACAAAACTTCCCAAGGCACGTTTACAGTGTGTAGCAGGAAATACAACAGCAATGGAATGATATTAGGACAAGTGATCAAAAACTTTGAGATGAAAGCTGAGAAACAGGGAGAGGATTTGGGGGTATTTTCAGAGAATAGAGCCTCATTGTACAGGCTTCAATAGGGAGGCAAAGGATAGGGAAGATTTAAATGAAAGAACTGGAAGAGTGGACAAAGCACTTCGAGCAGTTAGAGAAGCGATAAAGTTTAAAACATAATCTATTCTCTATTATACAGTGATCTGAAAAAACATACATTCCTCACACTCAATAATAAAACAAGAGAGGAAACAAAATCAAATCTAACCACAGATGGCAAAGCCTGGAAACCTCATGAACAGTGGACAGTGATAGATGTCAAGACAAGATGGACATTCTAGGGAAATAGACAGACATGTAATTGATGGAACTTACGACAGAAAAGTGTGAAGCGATACCTTTAGTTACGAAGCATTAGGTGAGGTAGCTTAAGCTAAGGAAAGGATTCCAAATTAGTTGCAGAGACATAGGGATGCAACGGTACGGGCGTGCAAACTATTAAAAGTGGTAGGGCAGGTGAAAAAGCAACAAATAAACCGTATGGCATCCTGGGATTTAGAAACAGGAGCAGAAGTAGACCATTCTGCCCTTCAAGCCTACACTACAATCCACGATCTGCTTGGGATCTCCCCTACACCTTTTCCTGTCTGAGCCCTACAAGATTCAAAAATCTAAGTTTTCCTTGACTAAACACATAACCCAGCCTCCAGAGTTTCCTGCAAAAAAGTGAATTCCACAGGCTAATAATCTTCAGTGAAAAAAAAACCTCCTATCTCAGACTTAAAATTGAGATCATTTTGTCTTAACCTGTGTCTCCTAGTTATAATCTCCCCCATCATAGGGACCATCGTCCTGGAATATTCCATACCCAGTTTCCTGAAGATCCGGTATGTTTCAATAAAATTACCTTTCATTCTTCTAAACCCTAAACAACACCGGCTCATAAACCCATCACTCGAGAATGAAGACTAATAAATCTGCTTTGAATGTACTTATCATAGAGGAGAACAAAGCTGTTCACAGTATTCCAGCTACGGGCCCAACAGATGAAAGGTATAGAGTATAAATGCAAGGAAGTGATCAATGAACACTTAAGACTTTGTTTAACCTCAAGTGGAACAAGTGTCCAATTCTGGGCATCACACTGTAGAAATGATGAGAAGGCTTTAGAAAGGATATAAAAAAATTTAACAATAGTGGTTTCAGGAATGAGGAACTCCAGTTTTGTAGATCGAAAGATCGATGAAAATAGGGTATTCCTTATAACGAGTGGAGGTGATTTCACAGATATGTTTGAAAGCATAAAGCATCCAGACAGGCAAAGAGAAATGTTTGATTGACAAAAAGGTCAAGAACAAGAGGATATCAAATTTAAATGATTTGGAAAAGAAGCAATAGTGTTAGAAAGAAGAGCTTTTAAGGAAATCTGGATTTCACTGCCTCAGTGAGGTACAAGCAGATTCAACTGAGACTTTCAAAGGGAAGTAGATTTTTAAAAAATCTTATACTTTGCAAGGAATGGGCGACTGTGGCTTTAGGTGAATTGCAGTCGCGGACAGCTAGCACAAACTCAAAGGGCTGAAGGGTCACCTATACTGTGAACAATCAAAATCATCTTAAACAGCCCCTGATGGGGCATAATAGCCTCCTTCTTATACTGTAACTATTCTATGCTTTTATTGCCCTGAATAGCAGGCTTGTTGATTTCAGGTTAATTGTTTGAAAACGAATTTCAAATCACCATCTGAAATTAGCAGGGTTGGGGAGTGAGATTTAACGATCCCAAATCTTACTCACCCTCAATAAATCAGCTGTATGAGAAACAATGACTGAATATCAACATTACATTAGCTTACTTCAGAAAAGCAAATCAGCAATGTAGGGCCCACACAATCTGCTTTAACTCCCACCCCACAGATAAGAAATACAAAAAGATACTGCAACCTGTTTTATGCCACACCTGTGAAAGACTGTGATTGGGACACAGCTGGATGTAAATCTGGAGTCTGCCACAGTGGATTTTCCAGCAGAGGAAAGGAATGAACTTCTTTGGCTGATTCTCCGAGTTACTCAAAAAACGGAACTAGACAAGAGAGAGTTTGCAGCCTTAGAAAGAGGTATTTCAGAAGTGAAATTATGTATGGTCAGATGGATAGAGCAGAAATAGTAGGAACTGCCGATGCTGAAGAATCTGAGATAACACAGTGTGAAGTTGGATGAACACAGGAGGCCAAGCAGCATCAGAGGAGCAGGAAAGCTTGACATTTTGGGTCGGGACCCTTCTTCAGAAAGGTTTTCTGAAGTTAGATGGAGCAGAACGTAGGTTTCAGGGATGTAAAGATATGCTCAAAGTTCCTAAGATCATAGAGATGGAAGCAAAAGTATCCATCAAATTAGCTCTACCATTCAATGAGATCGTGAATAATCTTTAACTCAACTTTCTTGCCTTTATCCCCCATTGTCCTCAAATTTCCTCTTACTGATTAAATCTGTCGATGTCAGCCTTGACTATTGTTTACAATGCAGCCTCTACAGCCCTCTGCAGAGAAGAATTATACACAGACTTACTACTTCAGAGAAGTTCCTCCCCATCTCTGTCTTAGATGGGCAACCACTTGCTTTGACATTAGGCCCTCTAGTTCTAGACTCTCCCACAATTAATCGCTCCACATCAATACTGTCAAGCTAATTAATAACTACATATATTTCAACAAAATCACCTCATTATTCTAAACTCCAATTAGGACAGGCCTAACCCACGCCTCTCCAAGAAAATCCCTCCAAAGAAACAACCTAGTGAATATTCTCTGCACTGCCTCCAATACTAATATACTTTTCATTAGGTAAAAGGACCAAAAATATTCAGTTTTCTAGGTGTGGTCCGAATATTGTCTTGTAAAACTTTAGCAAGTCTTCCCTTTTATTTAAACTCCATTTCCTTTAAAATAGAGGCTAAAGGTCCATTTGCTTTCCCTATTACCAAGTGAAACTGAATGCTGACTTCATGATTTATACAAAAGGACTCCCAAATTCCTGTGCTGAAACGTTTTGCAGTCGTCATTTAAATAGTATTCAGATCCTCTTATCTTCTCACCAAAACACACAACCTCAAACTTCCCCACATTATATTTCATCCTCAAAGTTGTTAAACCTACTTGTTTAACTTGTCTATATCCCTCTGCAGACTCTGTTACTGTCACCAGCTCTCCAACCTATTTGTCATCTGCAGACTTGGCCACCGTTTATTCATTTCACTCATCCAAGTCACTAATATATATTATAAATAATTGTACACACAACAATCTCTCTAGTAACTCCACAGGTTGCGACTGAAAACACGTCCTGTATTCCAAATCAGTCTCCCAGTGATGAGTCATTCTTCTATCCATACTAGTATGTTTAGGCTCTTAAGTAACCTAATGTGCGGTTCAAACATCTTTTGGGAACACAAATACAACAAATCCCCTTTATCTATCCTGCTTGTTAGCTCAAAGAATTTCAAATATTTGTCAGATATGATTTCCCCTTCAGGTAGGCATGCTGACTTTGCTTGATTATATTTAATATTTCTAAATTCTGCTATTACACACTTCATAATAGATTCTAACATTTTCACCATGAGAGATGTTAAGCTAACTGGCCAATAATTACTTGTTTTTGTCTCCCTCCCTTTCTGAATAAAGGTGTTAGACTGGCAGTTTTCCAATCCACTGGGCCTTGTCCAGAATCTAAGAATTCTTGCAAGGTTATGACTAGTATATCCATTATCTCTGCAGCTACTTCCTTTAAAATCCTAGGATAAAACCAAGCAAGTCAAAGCGAACTTATTACTCTTTGGCCCCAGTAGTTTTCCTACTACTTATTCCCTAGAGTTAGTTTTTTATTTATTTCCTCACCCCTTCCCATCTTTTGCCCCTTAATTATTCGATATTTTGGAATGCTATTAGTGTCTTCTACCATCATTACAATGCATAGTATTTATTCATATCCTCTGTTAATTCATGGTTCGCATTATCATTATTTCCTTTTTATACATTTTTTTTTAAAAAGTGTCCATTTTTATAAATACTTGCTAGGTTATTTTCTCCATCTTCAAATTATTTTAGTCATTCATGTTGGTTTTAAGACTCTCCCAATTCTCTGGCTTACTTCCAAACTTTGCATTGTATGGTTTTTTCTCTTTTAAATTTTATATATTTTCGAGTCAACCCTGTTCAGAATATTATTACACAACCCTGGAGCAGGTGAACTTCAACGTAAATCATCTGGTCCAGAAGTAGGGACATTAACAACTGTACCACAGGCACCCTTTTATACTATCCTTAACTTCCTTGGCTAACCATGGCTGCTTTTATCCCCTTCCTGGAATCCTTTTTTCTCACTGAGATACATCTTTGCTAGAAATCATCAACTATCTGAAGTGTTCTCCATGATTCATCAACCGTTAAACTCATTTGGAGTCTTACAGTCTTAGAGATATACAACACGGAAACAAACCCTTTGGGCCAACTCATCCATGCCAACCAAACAGCCTATATAACTTGAGTCCCATCTGCCAGCATTTGACTCATCCCTCTAAACCCTTCCCATTCAAAAACCTTTTAAATGTTGTAATTGTACCAGACTCCACCATATCCTCTGATAGGTCATTCCATACACACACCACCCTCTGCATGAAAGAGTTGCCCATTAGGTCCTTTCTACATCTTTCCCCTCTCACCTTGAACCTATGCACTCTAGTTTTGGACTCCCATACCCCAGGGAAAAGTCCTTGCCTATTTACCCTATCCATGCCCATTATTATTTCATAAACTTCTAAAGTCAACCCTCAGCCTCCAACACTTTGGGGAAACATAGAACATAGAACATAGAACATAACAGCACAGTACAGGCCCTTTGGCCCTCAAAGTTGTCCCGACCTGTCGTACCAATCTGAAGCCCATCTAACCTACCCTATTCCACGTACGTCCATATGCTTGTCCAATGACGACTTAAATGTACTTAAAGTCGGAGAATCTAGTCCTAGCCTATTCTCTGTAGCTCACACCCTCCAACCCTGGAAACATTCCAGGTAACTCTGTGTTAGAGAAGAGTTGTTACAATGAAATTAAGTTTAGCACAGATGTTTTCTATCCACGTTTCTCACTCTCAAACCGAAGGTTGAATTCAATCATATTACAGCCACTGCTTTCTTGGGAGAAATCTTTTACTCTGGCAATTTATTAAACCTGCTTTATTACAGAGTACCAGATTCAAAATAACCAAATTCCTAGTTGGATCCACAATGTATTAGAAACATAAAATGTAGGTGGTGGCCATTTGGTGCTTCAAGACTACTCAGCCATTCAGTATGGATTATGGCTTATCGTTCAACTCGGTACGTGTTCCATTTTCTCTCCACACCTTTTGATCCCTTCAAGCCAAAGAATTGCATCTAGCCCGTACTGGAAGCATTCAATATTTTAGCCTCAACCACTTTGTAGCAGAGAATTCTGCAGGCTCATCCGTCTCTGCATTAAGAAATTTCTTCTTGGAAGCTGAGTACGCTATGGAACTTGGAAAATAGGGGCAGGTTTGGGCCCTTCGAGCTAGCTCTGCAGTCAGCATGATCACGGATGATCATCCTACTTATTACCAACACTTCCTCTAAGCTGCATGGCACACCGAAATTAGCACCGACTTCAGCTCTGGAAGTCACTGCCACACTTTAAGGCCTCAGAAGTCGACACAGCCAGTATGAAAATTAGAGATAACGCTGCTCAGTACCCCATGCCTGTTTTTGCCCATACACTTTGACCCCTTTAGCCTCAAGAATTATATCTAACTCTTTCCTGAAAACATTTACAGTTTTAGCCTCAACTGCTTTCTATGGCAGAGAATTCCTCAGACTGACCACTCTATGGGTGAAGAAATTTCTCTCATCTCAGTTTTCAAAGGCCTATCCTGCAACCTTGGACTGTGTCCTTGATTCTGAACTCCCCGGTCATTGGGAACATCCGTTCTGCATTTACCCTGTCTAGTCATTTTAGACTTTCACAGGATTCTAGGAAATCTCCTCTCGTTGTAATAAGCTTGAGTGAACATAGCCTTAACTGATCCAGTCTCCTATAATGGTGCTCCCTCATGGCTACCTTTGCCAATTTGATTTTCCAAATCTACGAAGAAGATTAAGCCACTTATGGTTAATTTTGTGCCGTTGCTGTTCAGATCATGCCTTCATTATCTGACTTATTCTCTGCCTTATAGAACATCTATCATTAGGGGGTCAATAGACTACTCCAGTTAGTGTTTTTTTACTCCTTGTTATTTCTTGCTTCCAAAACATACATCTTCCAATCTATGATCTTTCCCTGCTCATTCTATACAGTACTTATTCTATTTCATGCCAACAACACTGCTTTCTACCTTTCCCTTCTAGTCTGTCCTTCCAAAAAGTTGCATACAGTTCCCAGCTTTGATTCCTTGTAACAATGTCTCTGCAATGGATAGATCACACTCTTTAACCTTTATTTGTATCATTAATCTTATTGTTTATTTGATTTTAAATTCGATGTGCTTTTAAGTAAAGAGCCATTAACTTTGCTTTTTCGCTTTTTTGACCTTACTTACCATTCTTCCTTAAATGTTTATACATAATCTTTTCTTGTCCCACACTGGATATTATTGCCTAAATAACTGCCCTGCAATATCCTTGTGTTGTGTAAGCTTAAGTATTGCCTCTCCGAGCGCTCCAAACCTCCACTAAGTTTAAACTGTCTCAGTACAATATACCTTGAAAGAAAACCTAATATATAATACATACAGCTGTATCACATATTGGGATAATATATTCAGGAATATTATGCACAGTCAGATGTTACAATATAATTTTTGGCAGTGCTTTATGCAGCAGTAAAAGGAGATATAGAAGGAAGGACTATAATCGCTAAGGCATGGATTTCCATACCTGGAACTGCCAAGTCCAAGGACTCTGTCAACATCCTTGCTGTCTGGTTCCGCAGTATCACGTTTACAAACCTCTAACAGTTCCTGAAATAAGATGGAGAATGAATTTTCAGAACAATAATATTCAAGATATACACTGCAGCACTCAGAATTACATAATCATAATATAGTTATAGCACAGAAGGAGGCTATTCAGCTTGTCATGCTGCTTCTTACAACTCAGCTGGTGCCACACTTCCATATTCACCAAATAGTCTCTCCTCCCTTTACCTAACTCCATTTGAAAGCTTTGATTGAATCTATTGCCATCACAGGCAACGTTGTTCAGATTCTCACCACTTGCTGCCTAAGATTTTCTTCATATTTGACATGGATTCCTTTGCCATTTACCTTAACTTTGTCAGATTTTCAATCCTTCTGTTTCGATCCTTCCTGCTTTTGACAACCTCTTCCCAATAAACATTCACATTACCTTTTGCCAAGAAAAGGGACCTCAGTTTCTCACCCATCAATGTGCAGCATATCAAACAGGCACCACTCAGGGGATAGTTAATCACTGAACCTAACGCATGGTACAGTATTTCAGAGAGGTTGCGATGCAAGGTGAGGGATTTATATACATTTTAACAATTCATTTTAGATGTTTAACCATTGGTGTGTGCGTGTGTTTGTGAGCAACAATGATTTAGCGAATAACTTGTAAATATTTATATTGCTACAGCAATTTCTTTTTAAAAATAGTATGAGGTATAATTCTTGAAGGCTAATAGGAAGCTGTTTACTTTGGGGGAGTTTTACAAGCAGAGGGTAAACAGTGCATTATGCTTCAGGTGGCAGATTCTGGAATTGTGTTTTTAAAGCTTGGGTAACACCCATAGCTTGGAAAACCTTTCAGTTTCAGTTTTCTGATTTGCAAAAGTCTTGGCTGAAACTGAATACGTAAAATAGTTGCTCTAAAAAGAGGAAGATATAGTTCAGAACTGTGAAGAAATATGGCCCTCAGTTCAAGGAGTTTAAGTTCCAGACTAGAAGTGTTTCAGTTAAAACCCTAAGGAGGTTATTTGAAGCAAAGAAAAACTAAAATTATAGGAAGATTCAAGAAAGGAGAGAGAGATCAGATTCTGAAGATCAGGGAATTGAAGTCACAATTAAATTAAGCCCTACAGATGTAATAGAGACAGGAATTCTTTCCGGTGAGTTGAATTGGCACTAATGGGATTGTATTTTACTGGTGTTTGAAAACTTTAAATTTGTCTATTTTAGTAAATAGTTTTGCTTATTCTATTTTGATATTCATTTCTTGTAAAAGGTGCAAAACTCAGCTTAAGAGGATCAGTTAGGACCAGCAGCTAGGGTACCAAAACATACACAGAAAATCACAGCCTTAGAAGACAGCTCAAATTGTGCAATAAGATGGGCTAAATATTTGCAAATAATGAAACTGACACTGTTCAAAGTAGTTCCATATTCCAAATTCTGGGCACAGAGAACGGGGATGGGTGGGAGGGGAAGAGTTAATCCTAAACATGCATGCCAACAGCATAAGCAATAACAGGATAGCCCAATTAAGAAATGAAGAAGGCCATTATCACACAGCCAGATAGCTCCAAACAACATTCATTCACCTTCGTGAACCTTTTCTGCAAAACAGACACATTCTTGGCTAAAAGAGTTTTGAAGGAGGATCACTGGACCTAAAATATGTTAACTCTGCTTTCTGTCCACAGATACTGTCAGACCTGCTGAGTCTTGCTAATAATTTCTGTTTTTGTTACACAGTCTTTGCTGTTTCTGGAAAGACAATGCCAAGTTTCTCTAATGTAATTCCCAAAATATGATTGTATTGCACACAGTTATCAGCCCACTAGAAACCATTATGTTGTGGCCTTTGACTACTTACTGTTGTTAGTTGTAACTGATGATAATAAACATTTAAAAAAGTGTGCTGATCTGAACCTCGGTGAAATGCCTGGATTGTTGAGCATTCGGTCTCTGTACACATGCATAAATGATCCTGAGTGAACATTGTATCCAGATTCCGGGTGTCTAATTTTAATATGCGAATATTCGTTCAGAGTTTTCATTTGAGAGAGAACATCTACTTTGCTGTTAAAACCAAATATGCAGCAGTGTGTGCTTATGTTTCAGGGAGGGACAACCTCATTAAATGAATCACAGAAGACTGCATGCGGAATGCACACGTGATGTTCTGTGATATATCAGAATGCAGTGCACTTTACAGTGGATCACTTGCAGAACACCGTACAACAGTGGATCCTGTACAGGATGCATTATACCACAGAATCACACAGGGTAAACAGATCACAAACCTGCTATTGTACAATTTCCATTCATTATACTGCACTTCACACATTACTTACTTCTTTCGTTATTCCAGTGGGTTTCCTTTTAGGATTCTTGTGCCCTCTAACAAGAGAGAGAAACAAATACTGATGTTATATTAAGATCCAAAGGAGTACTTCATTATTTTCCTGGTGATTGATAAATGCCAATGGAAGCCCTAGCAAAACTACAATTGTTGGAAACCTGGGGGAAACCTAACATACCCATCACAAGGGAAGATAGAAATGGTTATCGGCCGGTCATTTCAGTTCCAGGACCTCTCTGTAAGAGTTCCTCATGATGTGTCTTGGGCCCAAACACTTAGATACTTTATTGTTGACATTCCCTCTATCATAGGTTCAGAAATGTAAATGTTCACTGATTGCACAGTTTCAGCACCAGTTGTACTCCTCAGATCTTTATTTAGTCCATGGCCAAATGTCACAAGATCTGGGCAGTGGCTAAGTTTGGGCTGATAAGTAATATTGACACCACCCAAGTGCCTTTTAGCGGCTGTCTGTAACAGAAGAGAATCTAAACGTTGCCCCTTGACATTCAGTGGTCTTACCATCAATGAATTCCTCGCTGTCAACATTCTGTGGCCATGACAATCTGAACTGGACTAGCCGTATAAGTACTGTAGCTACAATAGCAGGTCTGAGGCTTGGGCTCCTGCAGTGTGTATCTCATGTCCTAACTCCCCAAAGCCTGTTCGGCATCGGGAAGTTAGGAGCATTATATAATGATCTCCACTTGCCAAATGAGTTCAACTTCAACACTGAAGAAAATTGGCACTATGTCAAAGCAGCTGCTTGATAGGCACCACAAACATTCCCTCCCTCACTGCTCTTAATCACAGTTTCTTCCCCCCCCGCCCACCACACCAAGATTGAATTTGAGTTCCACTATCTGCCATGGCAGGATTTGAACCTGGGTCCCCAAAACATGAGTCTCTGGACTAATAGTCTTGTGATAATAACACCTAGTGCCATAACTCTCACCTTGGCTCTCAGTTCATTTCTTTCAACTATGTTTCAACAAAGGCTATAGAGATGGCAGGATCTAAGTGGTCATGGTAAAACACAAAAGTAATATCACTAGGCAGGTTATTGCTGAGTAAGCACTGTTGATTATATTCCCATTGTGTTATTCATGATCAAGTGTAAACCAATAGGGTGATAATCAAGGACAGGAATATTTGAGGAACTTCCTGCCATGGTTCATTGTTTAACTGTCAACCATCATGCACAACAGAAAGTGACAAGGCTACAGAATTACGATCTGATCTATGGGTTGTGAAATGAAGTCACCTTATCTATCACATGCTGCTTCCACTGTAATGACATGTAAGCAATCTTGGCTTGTAGCTTCAGAACATTGACAACCCATTTTTAGATATGCCCGATGTTGCTTGTGACATGCCCTCCTGTACTCTTCACTGAACTGGAGTTGAACTTCTAACTTTGTATTTTGATAAATACTCTTGCTTCACTGAAAACACTTCCACAATTACTCTAATGAGACTTCACAGAACTGTGGAATGTTTAGGCCAGTGACGCCAGTACGACTAACTGGCTGGACACAGATATGATTTGTGTTGTTGTTGTTTTGGGCAGATGCATTCATAAGTAGAAAATGTTTTATGCGCAACAAGTAGAGTAATATTACAATAAATTGATATTTGCATGAACATTTATCACTATTTGATGACTAAAGAAAGGAGAATATGGATTTTCATCCTACCAATCTACACGAAATTTCAAGTTAACAATGCATATGTCAAGTTTATGACTAGTAAAAGGCCACGTTCCAATGATGCTGTCTACTACTGTTTTATTTTTGTTGAACAGAAAAGGATGTTGTCATTTCTAGATACCTACTTGGCTGCTAGAACATTTAATTAACCAATCAGCTAAAGCAATAGTTTAATAAAAAGCTTTTTGAACAGACTGCCACCCAGCTTGGGGGCTTTCTCTTCAAGTTGGGAGTCCTACACAGGGACTGCAAAATGGGATGTTCCAACAGTAAATTTCTTTCAACTTTAACCTCATTTTAGTTCATGACCAACACAGATCTGACATTCTGGAGACCAAAGCCAACAAATAAATTTATGCCATCATGTTCTATAACTTTACATTGTAAACATAGCACTAACACCTCAGTCAATCCACCAGCACAGCGATAACAGTATATACCATCTACACGATGCACTGTAGCAACCCATCAAGGCTCCTTTAACAGCACCTTCCAAGCCAATGACTTCCACTATCTAAAAAGGACAATAGTAGCTGATACACAGGAACGCCAATATCTACAAGTTCTCCTCACCAAACTGACTTGAAAATATGTTGTTGTTCCTTCATTGTCACAAGGTTAAAATCTGGATCTGGTAATGGGTAATGAGGTAGGTTTAATAAAGGGGTTGATTATAAAAGACCTCCGGAGAAAATACTGATCATAGCATGATAAAATTTTAATATTCAATTCAAAAAGGAGAAGCTTTGATCAGAAACAGCAGTTTTTAACCTAAATAAACGGAATTAGAATGAAATAAGGATACAGTTAGCTAAAGCGAACTGGGCAGATAGATTAGTATAAGTGACAGTAAGCAAGCAGTAAGAGGGATTTGAGGTAATTCATGACTCTCAGCAAAAATATATCCCAGTAACAAGGTAAGACTCCAAGACAGGAATAAACTACCATGCCAACCAAGGAAGATAAAGAGAGTATTAAGTTGAAAGAAAATGCATATATGGAGGCAAAGTCAGTGAAAGCCCCAAAGACTCTGATAAATTCAGAATCCAAAGGTGGACTAAAAAGATGATAAAAGGAGAGAGGAAATAAACTACGAGGGCAAACTAGCAAGGAATATAAAAACAGCTGAAAAGATAACAAATGCTTTGGGTGTAATTTTTTTAAACCCTTGAATTCTGGAGAGGACTGGAAAACTGTTAATTTGACACCCCCACTCAAAAAGGGAGGCAAAAAAATTGGGCAACAATAGGCATGTTAGCCTAACATTTACAGTTGGAAAAGTTTTGGAATTAATTATTAAGGAAGAAATAGCAGAACACTTGGGAAATCAATCTATTCCAACAGAGTCAGTATGACTTCTTGAAAGGAAAATTTTGTCTGACTAATTTATGAGAGTTTTTCGGGGGCAGTAAAGAAGGCGAATGGTATGTTGGCCCTCACTGTGAGAAGTTGAGTACAGAAGCAGGGATGTGTTGTTGCAGTTATACAGGGCCTTGGTGAGGCCACACCTAGAATATTGTATGCAGTTTTTGCCGCCTTTTCTCAGGCAGGATGCTTTTGCTCTCGAGGGAATGCAGCGATGGTTTACCCCACTGATTCCCGGGATGGCGGGTCCAATGTATGAGGCCAGATTGACTAGATTGGGATTATTTTCACTGGACTTCAGACAAATGAGGGGGATCTCACAGAAACTTGTAAAATTCTAACAGGACAGGATAGGGTCGACGCTGGGAGGAAATCCCTGATGGTGGGCGTGTCCGAAACAAGGAGGTCACATATGACGATTTGGGGTAGATGATTTAGGATGGAGAGGAGGAGACATTTCTTCACCCAAAGAGTGGTGAGCCTCTGGAATTCATTACCATAGGAAGTAGTTGATACTAAAGCACTGAATGTGTTCAACAGGCGGCTAGATATAGCACTTGGGGCAAATGGGATCAAAGGTCATGGGGAGAAAGCGCAATTAGGCTAATGAGTTGTATGCATGAAGAATGGCTGAACAGGCTCAAAGGGCCGAATGGCCTCCTCCAGCTACCTTCTACGTTTCTATGAGTCGATGGAGGGGAAATTAATAGATGCGTTGAATTTGGACTTCCAAAAGTGTGCGACAAAGTATCTAACAAAAAAATTAACTCATTAAGAGCCTACAGTGGAGTAGGAGGTAGTATATTAGCATGGACAGAGATTTGATTAATGGGCAGGAAACAGCAACCTTCTTCAGGTTGCCGACCTGTGACCAGTGGGGTTCCACAGGGATCAATAAAGGGGCCACAATTGTTTACAGTATGCATTGATGACTCATAGAAAGGAAGTGAATATGCTGTAGCCAAACATTCAGAACGTACTAAACTAGATCGAAGGGCAGGTTGCAAGAGAGATACAAGCGCTTTACAGAGAGATAATCAACAGGTTAAGTAAGTGAGCAAAAAAGTTAGCAAATGGAGTATAGTATGGGAAAATGTGAAGTTGTTCAGTTGAGGGGAGAACAAAAGAATAGAATATTATTTCAATGGAAAAAGTCTGCAACATGAAGGGACTTGGGTAAACTTGTGCATGAAACACAAAACTAGCACACAGGTTCAGCAGGTAATCAAGAAGGCAAATGGAACGTTGGCCCTTATTTCAAAAGTTGGAATATCGAAGTAGGGAGGTCATACAACAAGTGTGCTGGTGAGGCCACCCCTGGAGTACTGAGAGCAGTTTGGTCCCATAACTTAAGGAAAAATATTTTGTTGGACGTAATTCAGAAGGTTTACTAGGACGATCCCCAGTAAGGAGGAATTGTCTTATGAGTAAAGACTAAACAGGTTGGGATTCTATTCGTGAGAATTTAGAAGACTGAGGGATTACCTCATTGAAACACATGGGATTCTTGAGGTTTGACAAGGTAAATATGAGAGGATGGCTCCCCTCAAGGCAGAGGCTAAGATCAGAGGGCATAGCCTCAGAATAAAAGCATGCCAATTTAAGACCGAAGTGAGGAGGAATTTCTTCTCAGAAGGTTAAGAGTCTGCTGAGAGCTGCAGGGGCAGAGTTCTTGTGTAAATTTAAGGCTGCCATAGATAGGTTCTTGCTTTGTAAAGGAATCAATAGTTTGGGGAAAGGACAGGAAAGTGGACATGCCAAGTGTCAGATCAGCATGACCCTGTAGAATGATGGTGGAGCCACGAGGCCAACTGTTGTTCCTATTTCTATTGGTTTTACAGGATGGATTGGCTTGGTCCTGACATGCAGGAAAACCACTGATAAACAGGCCCACAGAACAACACATCAAGGTTTGTACATTATGATGAATCTTACAAGATGGGAGACACGCTGTTGTTTGTTAGTTTGCTGAGCCAGTTCTGTGGCGTGCAAACGTTTCATTACCATTCTAGGCAACATCATCAGTATGACCAGAAATCGAAGCATTGGCGCACTGCTCCGTTCAAATCAGAGAGATCCTCTGGAGTGGTGGGTCTTGTCATTTCTGATTCCATTTTCAGTAGCAGTCTGTAGACAGGGTGTATTTCTATGTTCGTTAATGGAGTTCCGTGCTGAGAACCAGACCTCCAGAAATTTCCTTGCATGTCTGTTGTTCACTTGTCCCATTCAAACTTAGGCCTTCTTTATCTGTGTGTATCGAGACAAGTGAATATTAGTTGTGTCTTTACTGCCAGCTGGCATTCATGTATCCTGGTCATCAGCTTCCTCCTTGCTTGTCCAATATAGTTTATTGCAGTAGCTGCATGGGATTCTGTTTATCACATTAGTCCTGTTTACTGTCCGTATGGGGTTTTCAGTCTTTGACAGAATTTGATGCAGCATTGATGTAGGTTTGTGAGCAAACATGACCACACCGGCAGCCCGGTGGCTCAGTGGTTAGCACTGCAGCCTCACAGCGCCAGGGAACCAGGTTCAATTCCAGCCTCGGGTGACTGTCTGTGTGGAGTTTGCACATTCTCCCCGTGTCTGCGTGGGTTTCCTCCGGGTGCTCTGGTTTCCTCCCACAGTCCAAAGACGTGCAGGCTAGGTGGATCGGCCATGCTAAGTTGCCCGTAGTGTTCAGGGGTGTGGGGGTTATGGGGGACGGGTCTGGGTAGGATGCTTCAAGGGGCAGTGTGAACTTGTTGAGCCGAGGGGCCTGTTTCCACACTGTTGGGAATCTTAATAAAAAATGCATGATAAGGAGTCCGGTCGTCATTTCAGAAATATTTTTGATGCTGAATAGAGTTACTAGTATCTTCTATCGTATCACGTCCTCTGACTGCCATTTGTTTTGTACGCACTGGCAGACAAAACTTCTTGGGTATTCGTTGTCGGCAAATTCTTTGTGCAGGTGTTCCTCTTCCATTCTTTTGGAGTTCTGGGGTGTCGCAGTGTGATACGACTCATTTAAACAGTGCCTTAATGCAGCTCCATTTGTGAATGGAGGGGTGATTGCTATTGAAGTTCAGTATTTGGTCCTTGTGCACGGCCTTTCTGTACCCTCAGGCTTGGAATTCACCGTTAGTTAGTGTCTGAGAATGGAGGCTGTTCGTTGTTTTCTTCCTCTCTATTGAGTCTTATGTTTGTGAAGATGCAGTTAACAAGTTGGTGGGAGACATATGTAGAATCAGACCATGTACACAGATTCATTTGCACATTAAGAAAGTTTTGGATGGAAGAGTTAGTAATGATGCCAAAAAGTCTGGGCTCAAAACCAGTTTAGTAAGACAGGCAGAAAATCAATGACAGCTACAGAAAAATGCAGTATGCCATACTAATTAAACAAAACATTTCTTTAAATTTTCATTTTACAACTCCTATCCTCATTTTCAACTCCTCCTCCCTTCTCTACTTCTGGATTTCTCCTCTTGTGCACATCATACTTCTTTTGCTCCAACGTAAACAGTTGTACTTTGAGAACGTAGAACCCAAGCACTGGATTTCCCTCTCAAAGTCTCTTTAGCTCACCAGCTCTCTCTTCAAAAAGCTGCTTAAAACCTACTTTTCTTTTAAAAAAACATGCTTTTTTGGATCTGTCTCAACTTTGACAGCATCAACTGAGATCCAAGTATAATCCTGTGAAATACTTGGAATATTCCAATTACGCAGGGAGTACTACATAAACACAAGTTGTGCTATTATAGGGCTCTCACCACTTTTTCCCCTCCACCAATGGCTTAATAGGCATTTATGCAGAATGGCATAATTAATAAAGACCAGGAACATAGTGCACTCATTCTAATGAGGTTTTTAGTCTGTACATATGTTTAACACAGACAGTAGCCCCCAATCAATATAGAAGCTCAGAAGAGGTTCTGCAGGAATGCCACAATCCACGGAACCACAAGGCTTCACAGGAGAAGGGGCTGATGCAGGCTATCCTCACCACTCACAGTGCTGCCATTAGGGCTTCGTGCTCAGCTCTCCGTACAGCCATCAACTCCTCACTACGAGACTGTGTCCCCTCTGTTTTCTTTTCCTTCGTATACCAGGTGAGGTCCTTTCCTTTCTGCCATCGTCCAACTGGAGCCATCAACGAATTTCCTGCACACGATTATGAGCAAGACAAAAATAAAGGTGTGTATACATTAAAATACAACCCCGAGGATGAAATCGTTTTGGTGGCTCAGCGGTTAACACTGCTGCCTCACAGGACCAGAGACCCAGGTTTGACTCCACCCTCAGACGACTGTCTGTACAGAGATATCAAGATGTAGAGCTGAATGAACACAGCAGGCCAAGCAGAATCAGAAGAGCAGGAAAGCTAACATTTCGGGTCTAGACCCTTCTTCAGAAATGGGGGGAGGGGAAGGGGATTCTGAAATAAATAGGGACAGAGGGGGAGGTGGATAGAAGATGGATTCAGGTGGAGAGGAGACAGACAGGTCAAAGAGGCAGGAGTGGAGCCAGTAAAGGTGAGTGTCGGTGGGTAGGTCAGGGAGGACAAACAGGTTCAGAGGCCAGGACGAGGCTGGTAGGTATGAGATGGGGTTGGGCTTGAGGTGGGAGAAGGAGATAGGTGAGAGGAAGGACAGGTTAGGGAGGCAGGGACAAGCTGGGCTGGTTTTGGGATGCAGTCAGGGAAGGGGTGATTTTGAAGCTTGTGAAGTCCACATTGATACCATCAGGCTGTAGGGTTCCCAAGTGGAATACGAGATGATGGTCCTGCCACCTTCGAGTAGCATCATTGTCGCACTGCAGGAGGCCCAGGATGGACATGTCGTCTGAGGAGTGGGAGGAGCGAGTTGAAATGGTTTGCAACTGGGCAGTGCAGTTGTTTGTTGTGAACTGAGAGTAGGTGTTCCGCAAAGCAATCCCCAAGCCTGTCTGTGTGGAGTTTGCACATTCTCTCCATGTCTGTATGGGTTTTCTCTGGGTGCTTCCACAGCCCAAAGATGTGCAAGCTAGGTGAATTGGCCATGCTAAATTGCCAACAAAGTCCAGCGATGTGTCAGTTAGGTGGGTTATAGGAGGAGGGGAATTGCTCCAAGGGTCGGTGGAACTTGTTGGGCCAAAGGGCCTGTTTCCACACTGTAAGGATTCTAGCATTTCAGAACCCTTTGTGCAAGATCCCGCCTTGGGCTGGACGTATGACCTTCCCCTCACCCACCCCTTTACCATTAGGGATTGACCCCACCCCCGACCCTCTCAATCAAGCAGTATCTCACACTCATCCTCAGGGATCATTCCCCACTTTCTCTCCACCTTCCAGGATTACTGTCTCCATCCCCCTCCCCACTCCCCACTCCCCACTCCCCACTCCCCCCCGACTTCTCTCTCCTCTCCTCCGCCCCCCTCACTCAGCCCCGAGGCTCGGCGATTTTACGAAGGCCTATCCTTACCCAGGTAATTCTCTCGGTGTTTATCTGCCTTCACCTCCTCCCAGGTGAACTGATCTTGTCCACCGCGGACCCCGCCTCGGGCCGAGCCCATCATTGTAGAACCACCGGACACAACCAAACCACTAATGACCCCCAAAAAGCCCAACAAGGCGAGCGACCCGGGTCCTCCTTTAAGCCCGTGGCGCAGGGGAATGACGATTCGGTGCCGCCATCTTACCGTGGTAGCGTGGGTAAACTGTGGGACGCCATCTTTGTGTGGGGAACGATCCCTGCTGCCCCCTAGTGCATAGACCTGAAGTAGTTAGTCTTTCACATCGTAAGATAACAAGGTGTGGAGCTGGATGAACACAGCAGGCCGAGCAGCATCAGAGCAGCAGGAAAGCTGACATTTCAGACCCAGACCCTTCTTCAGGAGAGGGGAAGGGGATTCTGAAATAAATAGGAAGAGAGAGGAGGCGGATAGAAGATGAATAGAGGAGAAGATAGGTGGAGAGGAGACGGACCGGTCAAAAAGGCAGGGATAAAGCCAGTAAAGGTGTGTAGGTGGGGAGATAGGGAGGGGATAGGTCAGTCCAGCGAGGATGGACAGGTCAAGGGGGACAGGATGAGGTTAGTAGGCAGGAGATGGGGGTGGGGCTTGAGGTGAGAGGAGGGGATGGGTGAGAGGAAGGACAGGTTAGGGAGGCAGGGACGAGCAGGGCTGGTTTTGGATGTGGTAGGGGGAAGGGGAGATTTTGAAGCTTGTGAAGTCCGCATTGATACAGTTGGGCTGCAGGGTTCCCAAGCGGAATATGAGTTGCTGTTCTGAGCTCGAACAGTTCATCCATCTCACCAACACCTTCCACCCAACTTTAAGTTCACCTGGACCGTCTCTAATAACTCTCTCTCTCTCCTTCCTGGACCTCTCCAGCATTTGCAGCTCCTACTATCTCTGAAACAATAGCTAGAAAAAGCTCAGCAAGTCTGGCAGCATCTATGGAGAGAATCAGAGCTAACTTTTCAGGTCAATTGGCCCTTCCTCACAACTGATGGTAATAAGAAAAAGGTCAGTTTACACGCAGGTGGATGGGTGTGGGGAAAGGAGTAAGGACTAAAACAGAGGTGGGAATAGAGTCCAAAGAGAGAGAAGAACAGTTAGACAAAGGAGTGGATAGTGATCTGGATGGGAGGGTGAAAAGCTGTGAATGTGGACTGTTAGTCGCTTAACAATGTGTGAACAAGGTCAGGTCTGAGAGGTAGGGGGCTAGGACATGGGTGAGTTTAGGCCCTAAAATTATTGAATTCGATATTGATTACAATAATGCTGCAGGGTCCCTAAGCAGAAAATGAGGTGTTGTTCTTTCAGCTTGTGTTCAGCTTCGCTGGAACACTGGGGCAAGCCAGAGAGACAGAGATGTTGACCAGGGAACAGGGTGGTGTGTTAAGGTGGCAGGCAACAGGTAGCTCAGTCTTTTTTGCGAGCAGAATGTAGACGTTCTGCAAAGTGGTCACCCAGTCTACGTTTCATTTCCTCAATGTAGAGGAGAGCACATTGTGAGCAGTGAATGCAGGAGACTAGATTGTGTGAAGTGCAGGTGAAGCGTTGCTTCAGCTGGAAGGTACGTTTGGGCCCTTGGATACTGAGGAGGGATGAGGTGAATGGGCAGGTGGTACACCTTTAACAGTTGCAGGGAAGGTGCTGTGATTGGAGGGGGATTGTTAGGAGTGAAGGAAGAGTGGACCAGGGTGTTCCGGAGGGAACGACAATGGAGGGGAGGGGAGTATGTGTTTGGTGGTGACATCTTGCTGGAGGTGGCAGAAATGGCATCTGATGATCTTCTGGATGTGGATGCTGGTAGGATAGTAGGTAAGGACAAGGGGAACCCTATCACTGTTGCAGGAGGGAAGGGAAGGGGTGAGGGCAGAAGTGCATGGGATGGTTCGGACCTGGTTGAGGGCCCTGTCAACAGCAATACTGGGGAAATCTCAGTTGTGAATGAAGGTGGACACTTCAGAGGCTCGCTTGACAAAGTTGGCCTCATCATAATATATATGAGGAACTGAGAGAATGGGTGGAGCCTTTACAAGAAGCAGGTGAGGATGTCTCGTCCAGGTCGCTGTGGGAGTCAGTGGATTTATTGTGGATGTTAGTGGCCAGTCTATCCTCAGAAATGGAAACAGGGATGCCGAGGAAGGAAAGGGAGGAGTGAGAGAAAGACCAGGTGAAAGTGAAGGCTGAGTGGAAATTGGAAGCAAAATTGATAAACATTTCCAATTCCAGATGAGAGAGGGAAGCAGCATAGATAATATCATCAAAATTTTGAAGAAAGAGTTGTCAGTGGGGACAAGAATAGGACTGGAACAAGGAACAATACCCCACGCAGAGACAGGCATAACTAGGGCCCATGTGGCTGCCCATAGCCACCCCTCTGACCTGAATAAAATGAGAAGAGTTAAAAGAGAAGTTACTGAAGGTGAGGATGAGCTTGGCCAAGCGAGGAAGGCGGTGGTGAGTGGGGATAGTTCAGGCTTTTGCTCTAGGAAGAAGTGGAGAGCTCTGAGGCCATCCCGGTGGGGGATGAATGTGTAAAGGGATTGCATGTCCATGGTAAAGAGAAGGGGGCTGGAGCCTGAAAACTGGAAATTCCGGAACTGGCGTAATGTGTCAGAGGAATCACGGATGTACGTGGACAGTGCCTGGACCAGGGAAGAAGACCGAGTCAAGGTACGAAGAGATGAGTTCTGTGGGGGCAGGAACAGCTTGAAACAATGGGTCCACCAGTGCAGTCCTGGTCTGAGGAACAGTCATTCAACTCAAAACATTAACTCTGATTCTCTCCTCAGATGTTGCCAGATCTGATGAGCCTTTCCAGCAATTTCTGTTTTTGATAATAACATTCCTTTGCTGGAATTGGACCCAAGTGGGCTGACCACCTCCTCAGATGTTGCCAGATCTGATGAGCCTTTCCAGCAATTTCTGTTTTTGATGTAATATTCCTTTGCTGGAAGTGGACTCAAGCGGGCTGACCCCTGGTGCAGAATCCAATATCTTCATCACTTATCTGGTCTCCTTGACTCTTTGCCCCGACATCCTATTCAAATGACACCTACACTCTGATCCACTTGGCACCCTACCCACCTGGGACTCTCTCCCTTACCAACCTGACATCTAATCTCACATTTACCGTATGTACTTAACCTTTGACAACAAGGAGCAGGGTGGCAAGCTTCATGCGATTTTCACTCCTCCCAAACATCTGGCGCATTTTAATTCTATTTCCCTTTCTCTCCAGCTCCTGCCCAAGCTCCTGAGTAATTTGAGCCTGTTTGGTCGGTATTTCTGATTTCCAGCATCAAGAGCATCCCAGTATATTTCATCTGCTTTCTGGGGAGATATCCCTAATAGCATTCATTGCCAACTGTTGTGGTGCAGTGTTGTGGCCATTTTCATGAGTCACGTCAAAACATTATTCCCTTCATTAGTAAAATATTTCAGTGCATTGAATACAATTCAATATCAATGAGAAGGGAAATGCCAATGATTTATGAAACTTGTTAAAATGTTAGATACTATTATAGTCTTAACAAGGTGGCAGCCAATGTGGGCAAAACATGGCTGTACACACAAAGGCCATAAATGGCCAGATAGCCTGTTTTAGCTGTTGGTTGAGAGATACGTATTGGCCACTGCCAGGTTACCTGCCCTCCTCTTTACGCTGTACCATGGGATCTTTCATAGAGTCGTAGAGATGTACAGCACAGAAACAAACCCTTCGGCCTAACCTGTCCATGCCAACCATGCCTAAATTAATCCAGTCCCACTTGCCAGCATTTGACCCATGTCCCTGTAAACCCTTGCTATTCCTATACCCATCCAGATGCCTTTTAAATGTTGTAATTGTACCGGCCTCCACCACTTCCTGTGGCAGCTCATTCCATACATGCACCACCCTCTGCGTTAAAAAATTGAACCTTAGGTCCCTTTCAAATATTTCCCCTCTCATGTTAAACCTATGCCCTCTAGTTTTGGACTCCCCTACCCTTGGGAAAATACCTTGGCTGTTCATCCTATCCATGCCCCTCATGATTTCATAAACATTGATACAATCTCCCCATAGCCTTCGACATTCCAGGGAAAATAGCCCCAGCTTATTCAGCCTCTCTGTATAGCTCAACTCTCCAACCCTGGCAACATCCTTGTAAATATTTTCTGATCCCTTTCAAGTTTCACAACATCCTTCCTAGAGCAAGGACATCAGAATTGAACGCAGTATTCCAAAAATGGCCTAATCAATGTCCCGTATAAAGCAATATGACCTTCCAATTGCTATACTCAAATACTCAACACCTCCTTCACCATCCTGTCTACCTGTGACTCCACTTTCAAGGAATTATGAACTTGCATTCCAAGGTTTCTTGGTACAGCAAAATTCCCCTGAATCTTACCTTTAAGTGTATAAGTCCTGTCCTGATTTGCCTTTACAAAATGCAGTACCTCACATTTATCTAAATTAAACTCCTGACCTGTCCTGACACAACATGACCTCCCAACTCCTACACTCAATGCAGTGTGACTCAAGAGCAGAAGTGTCTCAATACAATGACTTGATATAAAACCAGCAAATTTGACACTTCAGCGCAAGTGCAATAACTGAGAAGAGTATCTATTGGTGGAAGGCTACCAGAATTCCAAAAAGGAAAATACAGTGAAACTGGCAAATTAAACCTACTTGTCCACTGGTCTTATATACTGCAAATGGAGAGCCAAGTCTTATAAGATTTTCTTGTAATTTGATTTTCCCTCTGAGCTAGCAGTGATCTCCAAAGACCAGCAGCTGACAAGGTAGGAGAAGAGGTCCCTATATTGTAATTCAGGCATGTGCAGTGCCCAGGGTGTGATGACTTTGAACCAGTCGGTAATGTCTGAGCTCTGTTGGTCTCCAACAATTCACAAGGCAACACTTCCTTAATGGTTGCTGGATCCACAGCATGAGAAATTACTGGAAGTGCCATTAATCATAATAAGCAAAATGTTGCTAGATCAGTACGTATTGTCCATTCCTAGTCACCAATGAGGTGGTGATGCCGAGCTGCCTTCTAGACCTATTGCAGTCCTCTTGCTGTAGATACCCACACAATGTTGTTCGAGAGGAACTTCCAAGATTTTCACTGAGCTACAGTGAAGGAAGGGCAATACATTCCCAAAGTCAGGATGTTGGGCGTCCTGGTGAGCAGAATGGCTGGCATGGTGGCTCGGCGGTTAGCACTGCTGCCTCACAGCAGTAGGGACTGGATTCGATCCCAGCTTTGGGTTACTATCTGTATACAGTTTGCATGTTCTGTGTCAATATGGTGCTGCAGTTTCATTCCACAGTCCAAACGTGTGCAGGTAGGTGCATTGGCCATGGTAAATGCAAGATAACTCTTCTGAAGTGTCAGTGTAGGCTTGATGGGCCAAATGGCCTCTTTCTACACTGTAGAGATTCTATAATGCTATGAGTGGCTTGAATGGTAACTTGCAGGTGGTAGTGTTCCATGCATCGGTTGCCCTTATCCATCTTGGTGGAAATATTTGTAGGTTTGGAAGGTGCAGGATCTTTGGTGAATTTTGCTTGCCTTAAAACCCAACATTCCCATCCTGCTTTTGTTTCGTACATGGATTCGGATGGCTTCACAACAAACACATTTTCTGTTTTGATGATTTTCAAGTACTCACTCAACAATTTTGTTCTCCAATTGTGGCCACTTGCTAGGTTTACCTCTGTTCACACACTTTTGTTTCGGCATTGTCTGAAGTTAGTTCAATATCTTTCTCCAGTCTCTCACAAATTTCTCCAAAACACCAAATTCTCTTGCTGCTACACAGTTATTTGTCTTCTCAGCAACTTCAATATCTTCCATTTTAAACGCTGCTGTGTATGTTTTGTTTTTGCTGGAGAGCATTTTTATACAAAATGATGAAGAAATTTCAAAACCTTAACTAAGTACTTGACTGTACTAATGAAGGGTGTAAACCCAAAACGTCTACTTTCCTGCTCCTCTGATGCTGGCTGACCTGCTGTGTTTCTTCAGCTCCAAAACTGCATTGACTGTATTCCTTGATTGCCTGACTCTGACCTGATATGTCTTAAACTTTTGCGCCAGATTCTACCATTTCCCACTATTTTTTCTCTTGTATTGCTGTTTTAGTTTGACTCTTGTATAGTCTCACTGTTCATTTCCTCATCGTAACTTTTACCGAGATGTACAGGATAACTCACAAATATTGATCAGTCATCTATGAAGAACTAGAGTTGACTTTTACATGAAATGTATGGAAAATTCAAGATTTTTTGGCCAAAAATAGGAGATTGACTTTTGCAAGTGATCGACTTTTACTTGGGTATATACAATATTCTAAATTCCTCTTTCTTTGGTTGTGTTTTAAGTGCAGTGTTTAAATAAATTGTGTTTTGCTCAACATCAAGTAGTTTGACTAGTCGCATCGCATCTGGAGATAGACACTTTATATTGCTTTTAAAATAAGAAAAAGCCAGGGTCTAGGCTTCCTTCTTAAAATATTTTGAGGGCATTTGGTCTGATCCATGACTTGCCACTTGTCAATTCAAAGCTGGATATTGTCCAGTTCATTCTTATTTGGGTGTAAACTGCTCAGTATCTGAAAAGCTACAAATTGTGGTGAACATTGTATAATTATTGAACATCTCCACTTCTGATCTTTCTTGTAACATTTTGACACGAGCTCTAACACATTGCCCTCCTATGAAACAGTCTAACTCTGGGACAGAATATCTGTTTGATATTTACAACTCCGTCTGTGGATACATCACAAGATAGCCTGAGCCTGGGCTCAACCAACTTTAACTTAGAAACTTGGGTTGCTGCTTCGCAATCTGGAATGGAAAATCTGTTTGAAGTTTTGAAGTAGATTTGTAGCTTGGCTTGTGGATGTTGTGGTTGGTTGGCTTGCCGAGCTGGTTTGTTGTTCCGCAGACGTTTCATTGCCTAGCTGGGTAACATCATCTATGCAGCCTCCGGTGAAGTGCTGTTGTGCTTTCCTACCTGTTATTTAAACTCTGGAGTCCGTTGAGCTGGGTTACCTCACTTGCAGTTTTTCTTCATGGTCAAATTCTATGGTCATCAATAAACGCATAGAACTCAACCCCATATACGCTCAACTACGAGGAAATACGAGAAGTGAGGCAATCCAGCTCAACAGACCCCAGAGTTTGAAAACCAGGTGGGAAAACACACCGACGCTTCATCAGAGGCTGCACTGAGGATGTTACCCAGCATGAAAGTCTGCAGAACAACTAACCAGCTCGGTGAGCCAACCAACCTCAAAATTTATTTGATTTTATTTTAATATCTGCCCAACAGAGGAACACCAAGGTAAGTTTTAGTACTCAAATTCTCACCATGGCTGAATTTAAACGCAGTGCAGAAAGTTAAGACTGTGAGTAAGAACTTTATCCAATGCTGTAATTAGTTTGCGCTGACCTCCCGTCAGCTACTTTCTGTGAACTTGAGTTGCCCCCAAGATACTGCTGTCCCCATACTGTCACAACTATCCTCTCTCATCCACCACTTTTTTATTGTTTTTTTCCCCATGGGATTTGTGCATCATTGGCAATGCCAACATTTTTAACCTGCCTCTAATCATCCTTGAAGTGAGTTGATTGCCAAGCCATTTCTGACAGCCATTAAGAATCAGCCACGTTGATATGGATCAGGAGTTACATGTAGGCCAGTGTAGGAGATTGCATTCTCTAAAGAGTACACCCCTTCCCTCTTTCAGATCCCATCCTCCAGGAGGCTTGGTCACACATTACTCAAGACTTTTTACCATTCAGTTTTAAAACAGCAGTCAGCTAAGGCAACATCTACTGCTGATATCAGAACCCAGACTCCAGTCTGCAAAAGAACATGTTTTTTGTCCTGTGAGAAACAACCAAGAACCTATATTTTGTGCTTCCTTCAAATAATCAACTGTCCGTTATTAAAACAAAGATACAGAACTTACACTTCAGCAATATTCATCAGATTAGTTTTAAATGAATTTTGAAGTGAAGAAACTGACTACAACTTCTGAAGTGCCAGCTAACCAATCAAAAACTTGATTGTGTGAAATAAGTCCTACCACTGGGTTAGTTTTACTACAACAGTGCTGAAATTCTCACAGATTCAGAGGAAGTGTTGTAAAGCACCATCAATCATTAAAAAAGAGGAAAATTAAACAATACAGCAAACTTTTTATCAGCCAGCACCTGTGGAACCAGGAGTGTGCTGGTTGATCAAATATTCCAGTTGATTCAAGAAGTCCACATATTACACATATAAAACACATCCTAAGTAAGAGAAACATAATGCAAGGGATATACACACTACTGTTATACTTTATTTAGAGTATAAATCACTTATAGTAATGCCACTTTGCCTTAAATAAAACTTATCAGCAGAGTGCCCTCTCACTCACACCGTCAACTGACTACTTAGACACTGCGGAGATCATGGTATTTGGGAAGTTGACTCAAAATTGAATCAACTGTTAATATTTTGTGTGGCCATTTGATTGAACAAGTATATTTACATTGAGATAAATAAATTAAAAACCATAATAGTTGGGCTGGATAATACAGTAAACTTCATGGTATTTGAGGTGTATAATTTTTAAAGTTTTTCAGGAGTGCTGGTTCATCAGGTGCCAGTTAGAACAAATCTTTACTATACTCACACATTAGCCTATAGCAGAAATTGGGAGCACTTCCGAACTACATAATATCAAACCACAAAATTTGACAGATGCAAATATAAGAAACAAATCTACATAAATTCGTTGGAAGCTGAAAATTGAACAGTCAAAATGATTTATAAAACAAAATAAATGATCAGAGCAAAACTGTCTTATTCCATCATTTTAAAAAAAGGCACATTTTGATTCAAAGATGTTTGTAGAGTGGCATTGTTTAACTGCTGAAAAGTTATCCATTGAGCGCAAAATGTTTACATTCTATTATGTCAGGAATTACAAGTGAGACTGACCAATAAGGTAAAGTGGAATGAAATCCCTGAAATGTTGTTAGAGCTACTGTGACTCAGTCAACAATCAGAAATGGTAGATGAAGAATTTGCACGTAAAACTGATGAACAACATCCTGTCACCCAACTAAAGCTGAACATGTTTAAATTACAGGATAATAAAATGTGAGGCTGGATGAACACAGCAGGCCAAGCAGCATCTCAGGAGCACAAAAGCTGACGTTTCGGGCCTAGACCCTTCATCAGAGAGGGGGATGAGGGGAGGGAACTGGAATAAATAGGGAGAGAGGGGGAGGCGGACCGAAGATGGAGAGTAAAGAAGATAGGTGGAGAGAGTGTAGGTGGGGAGGTAGGGAGGGGATAGGTCAGTCCAGGGAAGACGGACAGGTCAAGGAGGTGGGATGAGGTTAGTAGGTAGCTGGGGGTGCGGCTTGGGGTGGGAGGAAGGGATGGGTGAGAGGAAGAACCGGTTAGGGAGGCAGAGACAGGTTGGACTGGTTTTGGGATGCAGTGGGTGGGGGGGAAGAGCTGGGCTGGTTGTGTGGTGCAGTGGGGGGAGGGGATGAACTGGGCTGGTTTAGGGATGCAGTAGGGGAAGGGGAGATTTTGAAACTGGTGAAGTCCACATTGATACCATATGGCTGCAGGGTTCCCAGGCGGAATATGAGTTGCTGTTCCTGCAACCTTCGGGTGGCATCATTGTGGCAGTGCAGGAGGCCCATGATGGACATGTCATCAAGAGAATGGGAGGGGGAGTGGAAATGGTTTGCGACTGGGAGGTGCAGTTGTTTGTTGCGAACTGAGCGGAGGTGTTCTGCAAAGCGGTCCCCAAGCCTCCGCTTGGTTTCCCCAATGTAGAGGAAGCCGCACCGGGTACAGTGGATGCAGTATACCACATTGGCAGATGTGCAGGTGAACCTCTGCTTAATGTGGAATGTCATCTTGGGGCCTGGGATGGGGGTGAGGGAGGAGGTGTGGGCACAAGTGTAGCATTTCCTGCGGTTGCAGGGGAAGGTGCCGGGTGTGGTGGGGTTGGAGGGCAGTGTGGAGCGAATAAGGGAGTCACGGAGAGAGTGGTCTCTCCGGAAAGCAGACAGGGGAGGGGATGGAAAAATGTCTTGGGTGGTGGGGTCGGATTGTAAATGGCGGAAGTGTCGGAGGATAATGCGTTGTATCCGGAGGTTGGTAGGGTGGTGTGTGAGAACGAGGGGGATCCTCTTGGGGCGGTTGTGGCGGGGGCGGGGTGTGAGGGATGTGTCGCGGGAAATACGGGAGACGCGGTCAAGGGCGTTCTCGACCACTGTGGGGGGAAAGTTGCGGTCCTTAAAGAACTTGGACATCTGGGATGTGCGGGAGTGGAATGTCTTATCGTGGGAGCAGATGCGGCGGAGGCGGAGGAATTGGGAATAGGGGATGGACTGCTGTGTTCATCCAGCCTCACATTTTATTATCTTGGAATCTCCAGCATCTGCAGTTCCCATGATCTCTGATACTATGTTTAAATTACAGCTTGGGTTTAGGAGGAGAGGGAAAAGGGAGAAACCAAGGGAGGGAAGATTGAGATAGAGGGAAGGGGAAAAAGAGGGAAAACAATATCCAAGTGAAAAATTGGAAATAGTTACAGTCTCAGAAAAAGTCTTCAACATTTCTAAGTGCATTTGCAGTTTGGGAAGGTAGGTAATTTTGAAGTACTCACATCACTATTAACTCAATCAATTCAATAGAGGTGCAACATATTTTTAAGGAGCAGAGCACCTTTCGCGTTCCAGCGAGCCCTGCATAGGTTTCTTTTGAACTGTTTACATCGCTGGTGATATACATCCAGGATCAACCCATAGCCACAAAAAATGGCTGCCTTTGTCTGTCCACAGTCAATAATCAACAGCTGGAAACTGCTCAGGAAAGCTCCTCTCTACCCAGCAAGAATCCAAATCTCCTTACCCTTGAAATGATCTTTGAAACCCATATATATGTTTGACTTATTCCAAAATTTAAACAGGGTTGTGCAGATCCCTTTTTCACTACTTTGTAGTATGATAGTTACAATGGCATAATGTAGACCCTCATGATTCATGGTCAGTTAAAATAGGGAAGGCACGTGCTAACTGCTCAGATGATTGCTGATTATAAACAGACAAAAGTGGCCATCTTTTGTTATGAGTCGATCCCGGATGCATATCACTAGCAATATAAAGAGTTCAAAAGGAACCTATGCAGTGCTGTCTGAGGTTCAAAAGCTGTTTTGCACTTCTAATGAACTGCGTGAGTTAATGTTGTTGGAAGTATTTCAAAATTACTTACTTTCCCCAAACTGCGATTACACTTAGAGGAGCAGGGAGCCCTCACAGCTCTAGAATCTGCAGTCACTCCTGATAGCTACAGGCTCACCCATTAGCCTAGCCACACAGACTAGTCTTTTCAGACCTGCACTAAAATCAGTAGAATGATAAGACTGAAGATAAAAAAGAGAGAAACACCCAAAGAGAGGAGTGTGGGTGTGCAAAGTCCATCCCAAGCCTGACAGGAAATCCCCTGAAGACCCATGTGTACCCACTACCATCAGCTGGGGTAGTCTCATCCAAAATGCTGTAAATTAGAAGGGAAGAATGGTATGAGTCTTCCAGATCAGTCCTAAGCAAAGAGAAATACCTTGGCAGAGTGCACATTAGAAGCAAGTGGAACCCTCTCTGCAGAGTCCCAACTGTTTAGGAGAATTAACCCTGAGTGTGACCCATCTTGACCAACGTTCTGTAAGTTTTGGGAGCTTTATCTTTGTGAGAACAGTATCCCACATCACTCCCCAAAAAGCATTGAGTGTATATGGAGGTGAGGGGCTCTTGTTGTTTGAAGCATTGGGACTTGTGGGCTTGTGGAGATGAAAGGCTTGTCATGTGAGGTCTGGCTGAAGACTCTAGGTCTGTACTCACTGGAGGTTAAAAGCATGAGGGCTGAGATCTGATTGAGACTTTCAGAATACTGAGAGGCCTGTATTGACTGGATTTGGAGAAAATGTTTCCACTAGTGGGAGAGACTAGGACCTGAAGGCACATTCTCAGAACGAAGGGACGATCCTTTAGAACTAGATGAGGAAGAATTTTTTTCAGCCAGAGGGTGGTTAATCTATTGAATGTTATGCAGAGGGCTGTGAAGGCCAAGTCATTGAGTATATTTGAGACAGAGATCAATAGGGTCCTTGAAAAGTAAATTAATCAAGGGTTATGGGGGAAAAGCTGGAGAATGGTGATGGAGCAGACTCAGTGGCCTAATTCTGCTCCAAGATCTTTGGTTAGAGGGATTGAGACTAGCCGATCTCTAATGGCACTTATGGAGAATTGCAAACCCACCTCACCGCAGCCCCAAGTCTACTCTGACAGGCAAGGCCGAAAGACTTGGATCAGGGGTTGGTTCTGAGGAAAGGTCACCGGACCTGAAACGTTAACACTGATTTTTTTCTTCCCACATGGTGTCAGACCTGCTGAGCTTTTCCAGCAACTTTGGTTTTGTTCTTGGATCGAGGGAATGGGTGCTAGGCGCATTTCTTACTCCCCTGTTTGAGTTTACCAACAGTGTGGTTTACTTTTGGGTCCTATAATCATAGGAATCATTCCAGACTGCTGGTAACAGGAAAAGACTTCCAATTCAGGAATGAACTGGCCAGCAATCAAGCCAAGGTAACCCTAAAAGGCCCAAATTTGTCAGGCATCACCTGGAAGACCGAGCAGTCACAGGAATTGAAAGGTCCAAACTAAAGCCTACCAAATTAATTCAAGTCAAGCTGTGGCCTTTAGCAAATAAACAGGACCCATCAAGCAAAGAAAGTTCTACCTACCTACCTAGGAAAAGAGTGACTCAGACTGAATCATTTAAGTGCAGTTCTGAAAAGATGCAGTACGGTAAACAAGGTTCAGTGGCCCTGCAGGGGGCAGTAGAATTCACAATGTTTGGATAACCCAGATTAATTGCTAGAAATTGAAAGAGTTGGACTGGGTCAGAAAGATAGAAGTCTTCTTGGAAGGAACCCATAAACCTCCACAGAGTCTAAAAGCAATACCTCCCCATCCTTGCCCCAGAAATAAACCTTATTGAGAACACAATATCAGATGATCTCACATCAGGATTGTAAAAGCAACTATGAATGAGGTAAATAGTTTCCCTTCACAAGCAGTCAGCGAAATTTTCACCGTAAAACTGTCTCTCAAAGAACCCCTTGGTATTAACTGGTGTTTTTTTCCAGATGTCATGGACCATTTTCTAACTTATAATGCATTGAGGAGTCTGCTCCATGCAGTATCGTGGTTGGGAATCTTATGTGCCATCTCTAAGAACTATTTACCCAAGATTATACTGTTCATGGAGTTTTTTCCCCCTTTATTCATTCATGGGATGAGGGGGGTCACTAGCTAGGCAGCAATTATTGCCCATCCCAAAATGCCCAGTGGGCAGTTAAGAGTCAGCCACGTTGCTGTGGGCCTGGAGTCACATGTCCGCCAGGTCAGGTAAGGATGGCAGTTTCCTTCCCTAAATGACATTAGTGAGCCAGATGGGTTTTTCTGACAATCAACAATGAATTCATTAGACTCTTAATTCCAGACTTTTATTTATTGAATTCAGATTCCACCATCTGTTGTGTTGGTGTTCGAACCCAAGTCCCACAACATTATCTGTGTCTCTGGATTAACAGTCCAGCCTCCCGTCTAAATGAAGGGATGCTACCAGAAGCTGAAATTGGATCAAATGACCAAATGTTTATGACCCCTGATTGTGAATGGTGGAATGAATGAATACCTCTTTACCTAGTTCCTTTTTTTGCGAGAACACACAAAAAAAGGACTCATATAAAGTACATTTAATTATATATACATACATATATACATTCATGCACCCTTGGTGACCACTTTAAATGACTCAACAAAGATGGCAGCTATAATATTGCTGGACTTAGCAATAACCTTCAGGAAACCTTTCAGAAGTTAAAGTCAGCCAGACAACCAATATCTAATGCACTTTCTGATGGGACTGGGATGTAAACTATTATGTTATAAATTGTTACAGAAATATGTTGCCTCTAGGAAAAAAACCCTACTCAATAGAATTGTAAGTGACCACTATCCTGGAAGGAGATGTGCTAATGACTTCCCATTGAAACAACTGTTCTAGATGCATCCCGGATTGTATCTACAATACAGCCCTTTATGACAATGGTAACCACACCACCAACTGCATTCCCCAATTTACCATAACCCAACCAGTGGAACTCCTACATTGCTGAACCAAACTGCCTACTAACTTACCAATTTTGAAACATCAGTTAGTTAAGTATCAATACTGCTTCATACAACAACAATTAATGCTTGCAAAATGCCTGACTTGCCTCTGTCAAAAAGCATCCAACAAACTGTATTTTGTGCTCATCTTGTAATCAACTTTTCTTCATCAAAGTAGTGAAGTTTTTTTTAGTTCCATCAAGAAGTTTCTTTTCACCCATATTCCTCAGATGACCTTCAAATGAATTTTCAACAGAAGAAACTGCTTACAACTCATGAACTGCTGGCTGGCCAAAAAAAACACACCCGCTAAGAAATTCCAGACTTTCACTCCAGCTTTGGACTTTTGGAGTCCATCTTAAAAGCAGGGTCATTGATGAGATGGCATGTCTCAAATGATGTGCATCGAACATCTTTCTGATTGAATATGCTCTTTGTCCTTTTTGATCCTGACTCTTCTTTCTATGTTTGTAGGCATGTCTGCGTTGTGAAGTAACAACCCTGCATCCATCCCGTCCCTTCCCACCCCACTCTGGTCCAATCCCATTTCAAAGGGTGTGTGAAAGAAACGCTACTTCTGGTTTAACATTACAAAACTTTGGACCTTATGAAGTTAGAATCTACAAACAAAATGACTGGAGAAATACATCAGAGATAATGGGAACTGCAGATGCTGGAGATTCCAAGATAATAAAATGTGAGGCTGGATGAACACAGCAGGCCAAGCAGCATCTCAGGAGCACAAATACATCACCATGCTTTTAAAGGAAGAACATTTAAATCATAATCTGTTTATAGACAGTTGGTAAGAACAGAGAGAGAGAAAGAAATACATCTGAAAACTTGCAAATCTGTCTGTAGCAAGAATTTTTGGTTATGTATTGACTTAAAGGCACCATATAAATGTGAGTTGTTGTTCAATTTAAATCTATCAATTTGCTAAATATGTATCAGAGGTTCTCTTCACTCTGATAGTTGGCTCTGAGGGAGCAGAATCAGTGTCAAGGACTCTCCACATGTAAATAAAGGGTGACTTGGTGATGGGAAACCAGCCTCTGTGGACTCATTTCAAAGGTGACAAGACCAAAGTAAGTTCCTGAAGAAATTTGCTCGCAATAATTATCTTTGAACAAAAACAGAAGTTACCGGAAAAGCTTAGCAGGTCTGGCAGCATCTGAAAAGGAAAAATCAGAGTTAACATTTCGGGTCCAGTGACCCTTCCTCAGAACTGGTCATCTTTGAGTTTTTGGCATCATGCCGCTATTTAAGAAACTTTGTTCATTTGATCCTGCCATTGAAGGCTAGTCCTGGCATGTGGAAAGAACATAGTATTTATTCCAGGCAAATGACATTGGGGCAGATGAAAAGCAATGAGCTTGTGGACTCTCAGTTTTTTTGTTACAGGAACCTAACTTTCCCTGAGGCACTAGATACTAAAACCTTTCAAGAATTGATGGACTTAGTTAAGGACCTCCAAGCTTCCTGTAATTCTGAGACATTATCAGCTTTATTTGACAACCAGAGGAATCTGTATCAGGATTTTTGATGAGGTTAAGATGACTGACAGAGGCGTGTGACTTTGGTTTAACCCTTAATGAGATGCAGAGAGACTGTTTCTTTTGTGGGATTAATGATGCAACCATACAAAAGCATCTATAACCTGAAGCGCAACTTGACTTCGAACACCTGGCATTGTCATTGGAAAATGAGGCAAGTGGAGCATGAGTTACAGAGTATTCTGAGGGAAGTGGACACCTCCACATGTCCAACTGAGCTTGGTGAACACCAATTGCACAGCTGCACTTAGGACATATCTTGAACAGACGGGCTCTCAGTCAATCTACAGCAAAACCCCAAAACAAAGCCAAGCCTCAGCCATTGTTTAAAATTTTCTTCATGATCCAGGCTGGCAAACCATTGTAGTTTCTGCCAGTATGGGGATTCGAGACAGCAAGAGAGATAGACCACTCGGCCTAAATTGAGTAAGAGAACTCATAGGATGGTACCCAGGAGAAGACATACCCTGAAAAGTCCACTTACATCTGGTTTGGAACAGTTAAATTGCTCAGCAATATCCTAATCAGAACCAATTAAAATAAATGGCCATCCAGTCCTAATGGAGATCAATACCAGTGCAGTCATTTCAGTGATCACAGAACCAATCTTTAATAAAACTGTCGCTAGACTCCAATCCTTAAGTTTGTACAAGACCTCAGCTCAGCTGAGAACCTATACTGGGGAATCATGAGACATTCTGTCAGGGAGGAAATTGCGAGACCCATTACAGAAACATTTGAATTATCTGTAACTGCAGGTGAGGTCCCAGATGACTGAAGGGTGGCTAATGTGCTTTTGTTTCAGAAAAGTTGTAAGGAGAAATTGGGAAACTATTGACCTGTGGGTCTGACTTTGATTGTGGGTAAATTCTTGGATATGATTTTGAAAGTTAGGATTTATGGACATTTAGGGAGTCAAAAAAATGTTTAGGGATAGTCAGCGTAGTTTTGTGCGAGGAAAATTGTGTCTCACAAACTTGATTGAGTTTTTTGTGGAGGAGATTGAAGGGTGCTGAGCAGTAGTTAGACTTTAGTAAAGTCTTTGACAGGGATTCCACATGATAAACTGATTAGTAAAGTTAGATCACAAGTTGATTCAAGTTGAGATTGTCAATTGGATACATAATTACTTTAACGGCACAAGACAGAGAGTAATGGTGGAGGGTTGGGGGATAAAAAGGTCCAGTTTTTTAAACTGGAGGCCTATCACCAGTGGTGTTCTACAGGGATTGGTTCTGGGCCATCTCTTGTTTATCATTTATATAAATGATTTGGATGAGAATATAGAAGGTATGGTTCGCAAGTTTGCAGATGAAACCCAAATTGGTGGCATAGTAGACAGAAGGTTTTCTAAGATTACAAAGGGATCTTGATCAAATATGTCGAAGGGCTGGAAAACGCCAGGTGGAATTCAGTCTGGATAAATATGAGCAAGTGCACTTTGGTAAAACAAACAAGGGTAGGGCTCATATACTTAACAGTAGGATATTGGGTAGTGTTGTAAAACAGAGGCACCTAGCGGTTCAGGTATGTAGTTCCTTGAACTTTATGTCACAAACAGACAGGATGGTTAAAAAGGCATTTGGCATGCTTGCCTTCATTGCCCAATCCTCTGAATATAACAACTGCGAAGTCATGTTGAGGTTACATAGGATAGTGGTGAGGCCTCTTTTGGAATACTGCGTCCAGTTCTGGTTGCCCTGGTATAGGAAGGATATTATTAAGCTGGAGAAGGTTCAGAAAACATTTACCCAGACGTTGCTAGGTATGGAATGTTTAAATTATAAAGAAAGGCTGAATAGGATGGGACTTTTTTCACTGGAGTGAAGGAGGTTGAGAGGCGACCTTATAGAAGTTTATAAAATAATGAGAGGTTTAGATAAGGTTAATGGTCATTGTCTTTTCCCTAGGATGGGGGATTTCAAGACTGGGCGGTGCATTTTTAAGGTGAGAGGAGAGAGATTTAAAAAGACATGAGGGGCAATTTTTTTACACAGAGGGTGGTTTACGCGTGGAGTAAACTTCCTGAGGAAGTGGTGGATGTGGGTAGAGTTATAATGTTTAAAAGACATTTGGATAAGTACTTGAATAGGAAAGATTTGGAGGGATATGGGTCAAGAGCAGGTAGGTGGATTAGTTTAGCTTGGAATCATGGTCAGCATGGAATGCTTGGACCAAAGGGTCTGTCTCTGTGCTGTATGACCCTATGATTCTGTTAAGTCTTCAATTCCTGTCTCTTATGAGAAGCAGCTGGTACAGTTAGCACTGTTTGTCGTAAAAGGTTCGGGCCCAAGGGGTGAAATTGGTTGAGAAAGATTCACCTTGATTGACTCAACATTTTTCAATTATAAAAAGACTGACTGAGTGAAGTCCTAACTAAGTACCCGACAGCTTTTCAGGACAGTCTAGGGACTATCAAAAGGAGCCAAGGCCACCTTGCATGTTGACCATGATTCTGGGAGGCCCACTGTTGATCAGTTGCCTTCCTCAACAACAGTTATTGGCTCAGCACAAAGAAGTTAAAAGTCAAATCTATATCAACAAACTACTACCTTTATCAGTGTGGTTAAAGCAGTCATACAATTCACATCATTTGGTCAGAAAAAGGTATACAGTAAGCATGCAAATCTGCACTGCACCTACTAAGCTTGACATTCACAGAACAGTCAACAAACTAAAAGTTAATCCCCAAGAACAACGCTCATGTTGGCCAGATGTCTCTTCCAGGTCATGGGGTGTCTTCTCCATACCCAAGTGCAAGGTTGCTCTTCATGAAAATTGCTCTCTGGAGTTTTTGCTGATGTCACACTGAAATCCTTTATTTTTATCCTTTTTCTTTATCTTCCCAAACTGTGGTGTCTTTTTCTTGTTGGCCGCTCAGCTCATCTGATTGCTGGTGTCTTCCAACTATAGGCTCACTCCAAAGACACATTTAAGATTACTTCATTATTCTTCCACCAAATAAGGATTTCCCCTTATGTCATCCCTCAGAGCTGAATCAGCTCAAAGCAGCCCAAGCCAGCTGTTAGGGCTCAGTTAACTTCAGTTCACAGCTACTGTCCTTATGCGTGAGCAGCCTCTGGCCAACATCTTACTCCTCTTGATCCAAATATATCTATCATAGGATCACAAATTTTCCCTTCATTCTGTTAGCTGCTCATGGGATCACCATCTGTGTGGGTGTGTTACATCTGCACTGTATTCATATGTATAAAAAAGACTACTTTATAATAAAAAATATTTAACTACTTAATTCGCACAATCTCTTTTATAATAACATTCGTCCCACCCGTTTCATTAGAGGTTCAACTTTTATCTTTCTTATAATTTCAATTTTCCACCTTCTGAGCTGATACATGTTGAGTATTACAATTACCAGTGTACACAAGATCAATATTACAGCTGCTTGTGATAATATTCTCAACCATGAATGTGTTCAAAAATTAGATCCTCAATTCCATTACTTACTGCAGAAACCAGGGTCACTCAACACTTCATTGCCTTATCGGATGAGTTCTAATTGAGCGGGTATGTTTTGGTCTGTTGATAGATTATCTCCTTGGCCTCTTCCACAATTTGTGTAATCTTCATTACCACTTATATTACTGACAGAGGTAAAGTTTGCCCCCAATAACCAGGTCTGAGGTCGCATTTTTGATGGCTACATTGTGTCCCTTGGTCTTTGAGTGTAATGATCTGCTCAAATTGTCTACATGTTTTTTTTCAGTTAATCTATTTGCATACCTTGTTCAAAAATTCACTTTATTCAAATTCTGTCCTGTCTGAATGTTAGAAATTTTGATTCATGCTCCTTAATTTAGTTTTTATGTTCCAGTTCTCTATCTACAGATCACCTCCCTCAATAATAGTAAAATAACATCATACATGGACTCCAAAATTTCCCCAGCTCTCTTCATCTGTAGATATCTTGAGGATACTTCTTCAATATGTGTCCTTCCTTGTTAATTCTGTGAATGATTGTATCATTAAGCGCTAACTACTTCCATATGTAAATACACATTTAGTTGCACTGTACGTGGTTTCAAACAATACAGCTCTGATAAACTGCAATGCATTCCTTAGATTTTAACTTTTGGTTTATATGTACCTTTTTTTTCAATGGATCTGTATGTCATCATTTTGGGCCCTTTCACTCCAGCTCAATGTCACTCCTCCCAGAGTCCACAAATCTTTCATTTCTGTAATACTTTGAAATAATGGTCAATCACACCTTTTATTTTGACTGAAAAATAGTAGGAACTGCCGATGCTGGAGTCTAAGATAACAAGGTGTGGAGCTGGATGAACACAGCAGGTCAGGCAGCATCAGAGGAGTGGGAAAGCTGATGTTTCGGGTCTGGGGGAGTGGAAGGGGACTCTGAAATAAACAGAGAGTGGGGAGGCAATGATGCAAGATGGGTAGAGGAGCAGATAGGTGGAGAAAAGATGGACAGGTCAAGGAGGTGGGAATGGAGCCAGTAAAGATGAGTGTAAGTAGGGAGTTGGGATAGAGGTTGGTCAGTTGGGAGGGAGGGGTGGGTAGGTGGGAGGGAAGATGGACAGGTCAAGGAGGCAGGGATGAGGTCTCTAGGTAAGAAGTGGAGGTGAGGGTTGGTCAGTGAGGTGGGAGGAGCAGATAGGTGTGAGAAAGGAAGGACAGGTCAAGGAGGTGGAGACAAGCTGGGCTGGTCTTGGGATGAGGTTGGGGGTGGGGAGATTTTTAAGCTTGTGAGGTCCACATTGAGACCATTTATTTTGACTGTTTTCTTTTACCTCCCTTGCACTGACAGTTTGCTTTAAAGTCAGTTTCTCAATGGATTCTGTGTCAGTGTCTGATCATTTAAACTATGCTTTGGTGGTCTTCCAAATGACACTAATCCTTTTTGTCAAGCAGGTGTACACATATGAGACCTGATCTTCAGTACTTCTCTCATGTTTGTTACCTCAGAGATAACAATCACTTTTGCACACTTACATAGGTATCCTAAGATCATGTCGTGCATTCTTGACTCTCGTATGATCTTATCAAAATATTTATGAGAGTTTACTTATCTCTCCACGTATAATCCCAATGCCAGGGGTGGTGGCTCAATTATCAAATTCAGTTCTCTTAAAATGAAAGACAAGGACACAATTATCCCCAAGAACAAGCTTTCACTTTCGTACTGTCATCTAAACTTCCCTTTCTCTAAAATGCATTTTAACTTCAATTGCCATTTCACTGCATTATTCTAATTACTTTCTTTGTTTTTTGTCATCTGCCACCACTCTCCGCCCTCAATCACTTTGTCTCGTCTAATTTTTCAATTTAACTATTACCATTATAAGTAATTCCAGGGTTCTGGAGGGATTTGTAGTCGAATGGAACATATTCTTACAATATTTTAAAACGGAATTCAAACATTTCTTTGATTCAGGCAAAAACATGTTTCGTTCATTCTTTCTCTAAAATGACATACCTTTTTAAAAGTTACTTGATAACTCATTCTCGGTATTTAATATGTCTCTACGTAAATTTGTCAAATTCAATATTTTGTTTGCCCCCTCAAATTCACTAACAACGTTTTATGCACTGAAACCACTGAGAATGTGTGCTTGCACTTTATCATTTTTCAAGAATCATATAAAATTTTCAACTAACTATTTTTTCTGAAGAAGGTTCTAGGCCCAAAACATCAGCCTTCCTGCTCCTCTGATGCTGCTTGGCCTGCTGTGTTCATCCAGCTCTACACCTTGTTATCTCAAATTCTCCAGCATCTGCGGTTCCTATGATCTCTATTTCGGGCCATGTGGGTCTTAATATAATTTTTCATCATGACATGCTGAAGTGAAACCAGACTTAGTGGTTTTGAAATTCCTGAACACTCAGTACATTTAATGTTTTCACACAGTCATTCTCCAAAGCTGAGATGTTTTGTTAGCGAATGGCTCCATGGGTTGAGGATGCCTCATCCATACGGTGTTGCATTATTGAAAATCTGCACACAGGTTCAGAAGTTTGTAGCCATTACCAAAAGCTTTCTATATTTTCAATTACCTGAAAAACAAAACAGCATCCAGCCATTCGACTTTGAGCAGGATAGGTTAATTAGTAGTGGTTTGCTGCTAATTTAAAGGAGATGGGTTAAAACCTCTGGACATAATGAAGTCAACAGCCTCTCTTTCTCCTGTATGGAAATAAGTGTGTTATATTTAACAAAGGAAAAGCCTTCCTCCTTTGTTAGATTTTATTCTCTTTTTTTAACTCCTCAATATTAGTTTTCTCAGATTTTAGAACTTACCATCAGATAATTTTGTCCAAAGAGAATTGCATTTCCAAAATTCTAATTTCTCCATGACTTGGATACTTTCACACCAAAGTATATTTATCATCCAGAATTAAAGATTTATTCATGCATTAAAACAATATTTGGAAGTTCACTCTGGCTAGAAAAATGAAATTAAAAACAGGATAACTTTAACATAAAGTTTCCACAATTAAAACATACCCAAGACTCTTTCCAAAATCCAAACACAACACAGTTGGCACACTGATTTGAGGAAAGAACAAGTAAGTTATATCTCTAACTTCTTCAATTAACTTTAATCAACTGGAATAGAATTCCAAGAGGTAAATATTTATGAAGATCTAAGAACCACATTTTAAAACAATATTTTATCAGGTGTTTGATTTATCCAACCATTGATAATTCCTTAAAAGGACATTATATTAACCATACGTATTCCACACTGCTACAGGAACACGTCACTCTTTCAAATCACCATACATTCCTAAAATACAAACTAAACTCACAGTATTCCCAGATCTCGCGCTCTGGGGCACAAAACACAGAAATTACATGAAACATTTATCAACTAACAAACAAAGATGCACATCAACCAGACCACAAAAAAGTAATACGTGGTTCAGCACAAAACGCTGATCTGTCCCTCCCCATGACTTGTAATTAAGCACACAGCAGCTTCACATTCCGAGAAAACTTTTATGGGTGATTTTTCATTTTCTCTATTCCCTTTGATTCAACTGGTCCCTTGGGATCATTTGCTGTCACCACATTACATGCATGATAAATTGAATTATCTGTTAGTATACTGGCACCTGCCTGCATAAACCCCCTCTGGTACAACTTGCCATTCCAGCAGCCATTGGAGCAGACACGGCTGAGCACGCCTTCCCCCCCGCCAAACTTACTCTTGAAAGGCGACAGCTATTCCTGCTTACCTTCCTCACTGTACCTAGCAGATCCCATCATTGGCTTCTCTCCATGTTTCAAGTCCATATTATCCCTTTCCAAGTGGTGGGTTGGCTTTGTAGTCTTTCTATCTGCTTTGAACAATTTGCATGATTTCCAGTGTTGCATTTCTTTTCCTGTGCTGCTCTCTGTAGCGCATCTACAGCAGACTTTATATCACTATACCATTTTTCCAAATTTTCTTCCTTCTCATGATCTTGTCTAAACATCTCCTCATACTTATTTTTCTCTCTTTCTAATTTCTTGTACCATACCTCATACTGTTTCCTGTGGGTGAAATAATTGGCAGTTTTCTCTGCAAGCCTGTTTGTCTCCGTTTGAAGGTTATCTATCTCGGCTTGAAGCTCCAGCTTCTCCTGCCAGCCTTCTGTCAAGTTCTTTAACGGACTATCTGATATAGCCTTTTGCAACTTTAATTGTTCAAAGGGTTTCCCCAGCAGTTTTCCCTTCACCACTGGCATGACCCGCATACTTCCTCTATTGCAGTCACTTCCCCATTACATATGTTTGGAGGAGCCCCTTACAAATGAAACAATCCAAATCCCTGGGACTCGGAAGTTCCCTTTGTATCGTCATCCTGGGTTAAGTCCAACTTAATCCAAGGCTTTTGTTCTGACTGTGCTCTACAGATCCTGACTGGTGTCACTCTCAGGGCTCCAGGCTGGATGGTTCCTTCTAGGAGTCGGTCCAAAGGAGCAGTAAAACTGCTTCTTGTTGACGGTCCTACAGCGCCAATTAACGTGGTCCAGTTGCCTCCCTTGACAACAGTTATTAGCTCAGCACAAAGAGAACAAGAGTCAAATCTAAATCAACTAACCACTTGCTTTCAACCACCATCATTGTCGACAAGGCCCTCAACCGAGTCCGACCCGTCTCCCACAGGGATGCCATCACCCCTTCTTTTTCCTCCTGCAACAGCGACAGGGCTCCCCTTGTCCTTACCTACCATCCCACCAGCGTCCACATCCAGAAGATCACCAGATACCATTTCTGTCGCCTCCAGCGAGATGCCACCAACGGACAAGTATTCCCCTCCCCCCACCTTGTCCACCTTCCGCAGGGACCGTTCCCTCCGGGACACCCTGGTCCACTCTTCCTTCACTCCCCCACAGTCCCACGGCACTTTACCCTGTAACCAGTGAAGGTGTAACACCTACCCATTTACCTCCTCCCTCCCCAGTATCAAAGGATCCAAACACATCTTCCAGGTGAAACAACGCTTCACCTGCAATTCCCAGAATCTCATCTACGGCATTCGCTGCTCACAATGTGGTCTCCTCTACATTAGAGAAACACAGCATAGACTGGCTGACCACTTTGCAGAACACCTATAATTCTGCTCACAGAAAAGACCCTGGGCTACCCGTTGTCTGCTGCTTTAACACATCACCCTGTTCCCTGGCCAACATCTCTTGTTCTGGCTTGCTGCAGTGTTCCAGTGAAGCTCAGCGCAAAGTGGAAGACCAACACCTCATTTTCCAGTTGGGGACCCTACAGCCCTCCTGACTCAATATTGAGATCAATAATTTTAGGACCTAAACTCTCCCAGGTCCCAGCCCCCTACTCCACACACCAGGTCTTGTTACCACTTAGCCTGCCACTGCACACCCCCTGTTGTTAGTCACTAACAGTCCCCATTAACAACTATTCACCCTCCCAGCCTGATTGTTATCAACTCTTTGTCCAACTGCTGTTCTCTCTCTTTGGGCTCTGTCCTATCAGTTACTCTCTACCCCACTCCCTGGCTATTTTCTGCATGTAAACCAATGTTTTCCCAGCTACCGTCAGTTTTGAGGAAGGACCTTAAATGTTGACTCTGGTTCTTTTCTTCCCAGATGCTGCCAGACCTGCTTAGCTTTCCCGGCAACCACTACCTTTATTAGGTTAGTTAAAGCAGACACACAATTCACGCCATTAGAAAAAAGTTAACAGCAAGCTTGCAATTCATCACTATCCACTAAGCTTGATGTTCCCAGAATAATCAGCAAAATAAAAGCTAATACACAAGAATAGAAGCTCATGCTGACTGGGCATCTTTTCCACACCCAAGTGCGGGGGTTGCAATTTGCAAAGGTTGCTCTCTGGAGTTTTTGTTAATATCACACTGACATCCATCATTTTTATTCCTTTTCCTTATCATCCAAAACTGTGGTGTCTTGTTCTTGTTGGCTGCTCAGCTCGTCCGAGTACTGGTGTCTTCCAACTATAGCCTCACTCCAAGGACGCCTTTACAATTATCGCATTATTCTTCCACCAAGTAAGGACTTCCCCTTATGTCATCCCTTAGAGCTGTACTAGCTCATGCCAGCAAACAGGGCTCAAGTAACTTCAGTTCACAGCTATTGTCTTTATGTGTGAACAGCCTCTGGCCAACACTGCCCATGCCGTTTGCCTTGAGCGCAAAAGTAGATGCAGAAATCAGAAGGCTGGAAAGCAAAGGAATCATCAAATCAGTCTAGTTTGCAGAATGGACAGCACCAATCTGACAAAGTTTGAAGCCCAACGGTTCAGTTCATCATTGTGGAGATTTTAAACAAAAGGTAAACCACTATTGGCAGCTAGATAAATACCAAATCCCTCGCATAGCTGGCAGGGGTGTTGTCATTCACGAAGCTGGACATGAGCCATACCTACTTGCAATTGTGGTCAGATGAGGATTCCCAGAAGAATGCTCCATTTAATACCCATATACAAAACTGCCCTTTGGGGTATCATCAGCCTGTGCAATTTTTCAGCAGAAGATGACGGCACGGTGGCTCAGTGGTTAGCACTGTTGCCTCACAGCTCCAGGGACACGGGTTCGATTCCACCTTCAGGTGACTGTCGGTGTGGAGTTTGCACATTCTCCCTGTGTCTGTGTGGGTTTCCTCCAGGTGCTTCGGTTCCCCCCCCCCCCCCCCCCCCCCCGCAGTCCAAAGGTGTGCAGGCTAGGTGGATTGGTCATGCTAAATTGCCCATAGTGTTCAGGGATGTGTAGATTAATGGGGTTATAGGGGATGAGTCTGGGTGGGATATTTTGAGGTTCAGTATGGTTTGTTGGGTTGAAGTGCCTGCTTCCACACTGTAGGGATTCTATGAACAATTTACGAGGTCTATCCCAGGTAGCCACTTATCAAGTTGATGTGCTAATAACAGGGAATACCAACAAGGAGTACTGGAGAACTTAGATATCTTCCTTAGATGTTTCTCCCAGGTCGGCATATGTCTTAAAAGGGAAAAATGTGTGTTCCAGGCGCCCCATGTGATCTACTTGGGCTACAGAGTCAACAAGACTGGGTTACACCCATTGGAATATAAAATGAAAGTGATCAAAAATGCTCCAGCTCACACATCTCTACTGGAACTTCGGTCTCTCCTTGGGCTGGTGAACTATTACGGAAAGTTCATACATTACCTGGCCTCCATCCTGGGGCATGTGGAAATGGCCATGTAGCCAAACCACAGCCTTCAGGGAAGTGAAGACACAGCATTCAACCTCTAAGGTGTTGGCAAGCTATGATCCCAAATGATATCTGGTATTGACATGCCCAGATAGAGAAAGAAAATTTGGCGGTCATCTTCGGAGTCAGGAAGTTCCACCAATACATTTACAGATGTAAATTTGTAATAATAATGAACAACAAACCCCTGCTAGGTCTACTTAAAGAGGACAAGCAAGCGTTTCCTACAGCTTCAGGCCAAATTCAGAGGTGGGCTCTAATATTGAGTGTGTATGATTACAAGTTGGAACACCATCCAGGAGGCCAAGAAGGAAATATTAGATGCATTGAGCTGCCTGTTGGCGGCAGATACACCTCCAGTGGTACCGCCACCGGAAAAGTCTGTAATGGTTTTAAATTTTCTGGACGCACTTCCATTAACAGCTAACAACATCAGGCTTTGGATACAGGAAGATCCAGTTTTGGCAAAACTTAAACAGCTGGTGGTGATGGGAGAAACCGAAAGGCTGTCACAGCTGGCATTGAAACTTTTTTGGAGCCAGAGAGACCAGATCACTGTAAAGGACTGCATATTATTATCGGGAGCAAGTGTGATTGTCCCGAGCAAATGTCACTATCCGATTCTGGCTGAACTCCACCAGGGACATCCTACGGTTTCCAAAATAAAGATGTGGATAAGGATTTATGTCTTGTGGCCAGGATCGGATGCAGTCATACCTGCTTTTGTGGGACAGTGCCCACAGTGCCAACAAGGCCAGCACCAGCACCTCCCACCACACCCCTCCCCCACCCCCCCATTCGTGGGAATGGCCAAGTAAACCCTGGACTTGGTTATACGTTGACTATGCAGGTCCTTTCATGGGCTCAATGTGCTTCGTCATTGGGAATGTCCCCTCAAAATGGCTGGACATGCATAGAGTTCATTCGTCAAACACGGGGATGGTGATAGAAAAGCTGTGTGCATCTTTTGCAATACCTGGACTACCAGGAGAGTTGGTGACAGAAAATGGACCATCATTTATCAGCAAGGAATTTGAGAATTTCCTGAAGTTAAATGTTATTTGTCATATAAGGGCAGCTGAATAGCATCTATCATCCATTGGTCTGGCAGAAAGAGCAATCCAAACTTTGAAGGCAGACTTACAAAAACAGCCTACAGCCTCACTAGATACCAAACTGTCCCATTTCCTATTTAATTATATGATGACACCCTCATATAATTACAAGGATAGCTTCAGCAGACTTGCTAATGGGGAGAAGGTGCCACACCAGGTTGAACCTTATCTTCCCAGACCTGGGGGGAGGGGGGACGGGGTATGAAGAGGGGTGGGTGTTGGTGAAACAGCAACAGCAATGCTAATGCTGACACAAGACTCTGCTAGGCGAGGGAGACAGTTTATTTCAGTTAACAAAGTTTGGTAAAGGAACCACCGAAGTGGCCCTACATACGTAAGAAGCATGCTCAACACAAGGTCAGGTCCAGTGATGTATGTTCTCCCTCTCTGTCAAGCGTTTAAAATGCCTTGAAATCTGACATGGATTGGTGGATTTGCTGCCTCGATGCATTTGCCACCAAAGAGGAGAATAAATTTCTTTGGAGATGCTTCTGGGTGCAAGAAGTGAGCTACTGTGCACGATATATTGTCATACTCTGCCTGTATCAAATGCAAAGTTGGAAAAACATGACATGGTGCTAAAAGGCACTAGGAGATGCTACAATAAAAGGCCTATGTCCTCACACTCAGAGCGGGAAGCGATGTTGTCATTGTAATGAGGGCAGCCAGGTGGACCTCATAGAATATGAATTCACTGGATCAGATTAACAGTGCCAATCAGGGAGCCCTGGCTGACACATAGAAAAAGGAGTATCAGAGGCTCTGAGGGAACTGGACCAGTGTCAAGGACTGTCCATATGTAAATAACGTGCAGCTTAGTGACGGGATACCGGCCTCTGTGGAGTTATTTCCGTAATGACTCCCTTCCTCTTGGATAGGGCTATATCAATCAAATGCCAGCTGGTCAATTGTAAATAAACAGGAACAATTGAAAAGACTTTCCTCAGCAGCCAGTTAGAATGCAGTCTCCATGTTCCATTGATTTTCCACTTGTACAGTTAATGTTCTGGGTCTTCTGTTCAAAAACAAATCTGACAGGCACTCTATAAGGACAGCAAGAAAAGGTCACTCAAGAACATACAAGCCAGTGTTCAGTTTAATAGTATATCTCAGTACTAAGTGGGCATAGGACTTAAAATAGAATAAGTTTCAAAAAATTGATGGCAGGAAATTCAACACTGCAAACAAAATTTAAGTGCAGATGTGAGCTTTCAAACTGAACAAAGGAGGGATTTGTATTCTTGTCCCATCTACATATTGGAATGACTTAACTGATATCTGCAGAACAACAGCAGATTCTAGCTCCAATAGCACATGGAGAGCAGTAATCTAAGACCAATCGATGGTCGAATCTTCCAAAGAAAATTGTCAATAAGCAATTACCGTATTGAGGGACTTTTTTTTGCTATGGATGATCATACAAATTCAGATAAAGAGTAGGCCATTCAGTCTATAAGTCTGCTCCGCCATTCTATAAGATCATGGTTGATCTCATTACTCCACATTCACTCAATAACCTTTCACCCCCTTGTTACTCCAGCATCAATTTATCTCTGCTTGAAAAGACTTAAAGACTTGTCCTCAAATGCTGTTTGAGATTCAAAACCTCACAATCCCCTATGAAAGAAAAGGAATGCTCATGTCCGCCCAAAATGGGTGGCTCCTCATTTTTACACAGTGACCCAAGTTCAAATTGTCCCACAGGATCCACTCTGTCATGATTCAGCTAGATCTTACCTGTTTTGATGTAATCACTTCCTACATTTCTAAGCTGCAGCAAATATAAGCCAATCCTGTCTAACCTTTCCTCGTAAGTCGATCTGCTCATTCTAAGTCTTTGTCTAGTAAATCTTCAAATAAGGCAGCCGATACTGTACACAGTACTCCAATTTGGGTCTTACCAATGCCCTGCTTAACTTTCCAACTCCTGTATTCAATTCCACCCAGTAACAAGTACCATTCTTTAAAGTTTCTTATTTATTTGCATTCTAACAGTTTACAATTCATGTGTAAGGACACCCAGATCTTGCTGTATCTCTGAGATTGGTACTCTCTTAGTTATTAGATAGTATGTTTCTTTATTATGCTTCCTCCAAAATGGACAATTTTATATTTCGCACATTATGTTTCATTTGCCAGATATTTCCCAAGCACTTAACCTCATGTTGTCTTCTTCAGAACTTACTTTTCTACTTATCTTGGCATCATCAGCAAATTTAGCAACCATGCAGTTGGTATTTTTATCTAAGTAGTTGATATAAATTGCAAAATATTAAGACCCTAGCACTGATCCCTGTGGGTCACCACTCACTTCATCTTGCGAATAAAAAATGACAGATTTATACATAATCTTTGTTCCTTATTATCCAGCCAATCTTCGATTTGTGCGCCCTACATCATGAGCTTTAATTTTCTTAAATGATCTTTGATGTGCCACCTTGTGACATTCTTTCTGAAAATGTAAATACAGTACATCTAATAGTTCCCCTTTATCCACAGCACATGTTACTTCCTCAAGTAACTCCAATAAACAGATTAAACATACTGAGGTTGGTTCACTTGCGAGCTGGTTAGTTAGTTCACTGATATTTCACAACCCTGCTGGGTAACATCATCAGTGCAGCTTCCGATGAAGCGCTGTTGTGTTTTTCTGCTTGTTATTTAAACTCTGTGGAGCCCATTGGAGTTGATTACCTCATTTCCGGTTTCTCTTTGCAGTGGTGTCTGTAAATAGGGTCTAATTCTATGTGTTTATTAATGGCCTTCTTGGTGGAAAAGCAGGCCTCTAGAAATTCCCGTGCTTGTCTCTGTTTGGCTTGTCCAAGCATCCAGACTACCTAAAAATGAAACCTGAAGGGACAAACAAACTCCACCCCCCCACCCCGCCCCCGATTCTACGATCTCCCAAAGATACGCAAACCAGAAGTACCCCTCAGACCCATGGTCTCCCTCCCAGGCACACCAACACGTAGATTAGCCAAGGAGTTACAAAGAAGACTAAAGCACCTTGTTAGCAAGTCACCCCACTCAATCCACTCAGCCCAGGAGCTCCTCAATTCCCTCAAAGACATAAGAGTAGACGAGGTGAGACATAGATAACAAAGTGTGGAGCTGGATGAACACAGCAGGCCAAGCAGTATCTTAGGAGCACAAAAGCTGACGTTTTGGGCCTAGGTCCTTTGACATTACCGCCCTCTTCACATCGATCGACATTCCACTGGCAAGAAAAACACTAGCATCATTACTGAGGGAACCGGACGTGAGGGAGACCATCTCCACAGACAACATGCTGAAGTTCCTGGACCACTTTACTTTTAATGGCCAGATCTACAAACAAATCCACAGGACACCAATGGGGTCACCTACCTGTGGACTAATAGCAGAAGCGGTGATGCAGAGTCTTGGAACCATAGCCCTTCCACAGATCCAACCAAAACTATATACAAGGATATACAGGGACAACACTTCCGTCATCATCAAACGGACTAAACTAGAGCAGACACATCACCTTATAGACAACACTCTCACCGGCATCAAATTCACCAGAGAGGAAGAAAAGAACAAATAGCTCCCATTCCTGGACTTGAAGGTAGAATGCAGGGCCAACAGGGAATTTCCGACGAAGGTACTCAGAAAGGCCACACACACATCAAGTCCTAAATTTCAACAGGAACCACCCCAACACCCACAAACTGAGTTGCATAAAAACACTATTTAAATGAGCTACAACATACTGCAGCAACCCAGAAAATGAAGAAGAATATGTCCACCAAGTATTTAGAGACAACAGATACCCAAACAGCTGGGTCCGACGATGCCCGTCACACAAACAACAGAAAGATACAGTATGCCCCAGCACATTTGTCACATTACTGTACATCAAGAATGTATCTGAACTGACCACAAGACTCCTACAGCCAGTGGGCATCAGAATGGCACACAAATCTACATCAATCCTACACCACCTGCTAACAAGAACCAAAGACCCCTTACTCGCTATGGACAGACCAACGTGATATACAAGATCCCATGCAACGACTGTGACAAACATTACATTGGACAGATAGGAAGGAGACTGGCTACCAGAATGCATGAACATCAACTAGCAACGAAAATACACAACAAATACTCACTTGTCTCCGTTCACACAGATAAGGAGAACCACCAGATCAATTGGGACAACACCAGGATCGTGGAACAAGCCAAGCAGAGACAAGCACAGGAATTTCTCAAGGCTTCATTCTCCACCAAGCAGGTCATCAATAAACACACAGAATTAGACCATATATGTACTCCACTGTGAAGAAAAACCAGAAATGAGATAATCAACCCCAGAGTTTAAATAACAAGCGGGAAAGCACACCAAAGCTCCATTGGAGGTTGCACTGATGATGTTACCTGGCAGGGTAATGAAACATCTACAAATTAACGAACCAGCGTGGCACATGAACCAGCCACAACATCCACAACCCAAACTACAGATCTAGCCAATGAACTTTGGATTAAATATAATTTCTCTTTCATACTGTATGTTTTTTTTTCTTTTCTTTCACAGGATGCGGGCATTACTGGCTCAGCTAGCAATTCTTATGCATCCCTAAATACCCTGGGGAAGCTGGTGATGAGATGCCCTTTGAACTGTTGTGGACCTTGGGGTGACTGCACACCCACATTGTGGTTAGGAATGGAGCACCAGGATTTTGCCTCTACAGCACTGAAAGAACAGTGACTTAATTCTGAGGGGATCGAATCAATGGGCAAAGGCAGTAGTCCGAAATGTTCAGACTTCAAGTTCTCAACTTAAAGAAATCTTGAAAAAGGGACAAGGATCCAAGGCAAACAGCTCAATATGGACCAAGATCCGATTTCGGTAATTCAAAGCTTGGCCCCACTGCTGGAGAATCAGGCCTTCTGTGAAGAAGTTGATCACAGTGCAGATGATATGGTCAGAAATAATGTCTGCAGTACCTATTGATCATGAAAATTCGAACAGACAAGAGAAAACGTGAGATTAATTTTACAAGAGTGAGCTACCAGTGTACATAACTAATGTGTACTAGTTTAATCTGTCAAACTGCAGGGAGCCTGGCCTGATCAACTGCCAGATGTGTATATGGAACCAATGTGGAATATGTTATACATGTTGTCATTTATTTGACATTGTTCTGGCAATCCCACTTATACCAGAATCAACGCCCATTAGACATTATGCAGAGTAGAGAATATTGGAATAATCAGGGACAGATGATCATGTGAGGTATCACAATATATATGTCCACATGAAATAGCGACAGGGGAAACTGTTGTAAGTCCTAGTTAGATAGATGTATGTGTAGAAATTGCTCAGACAGTTTGTCTACATCTGCTATGTGAGATGAAGAAGCACAGTGTAGACAATTCTCAACTATACAATGGGAGCTATCTGGGCTGCATTGGAACCAATTCACATCGCGTGTCAAGGAGCTCTGAGATATTGTGTCACTACATCACAAAAGGATGATCATTATAGGAACAATCTATAACTAGCTATGCACTTGTTTGTACCCACTAATACCAGCTATAGTGGGAAAGGTAGAACTGATTGATATCAGAGATGTTACGGAAAATCTGACACAGTGTCTGAGCTGGTTCTCCAATTGAATCCAAACTATGCCTGAACATATTAAAGATATTTAACATGTTGCCCAGTGACAGTGCAGAATGTTTGATATCTCGCAGCAGCAAACTTAGAGGATTTACTGATGGTGTTTAACAAATAGATACTGCTACTAATAATAGGCCTGTGATGCTGGAAATTGAATGTGTAGATACACACATGAATTAGGATCATCACCCATGCTTTGGTCATCCCCCACTAGTTGTAAACCTAGCCTGCTTGATTCACAACACGAGAAAGGAATATGGGAAATGGAGAATGCAGGATCAGAAGGCATGGAGCAGGGATCTATGTTTATTAAAGCATGGGATAATGATGTATTATGGTACCTACCCCACTTAGCATGTGTTTTGAAACAGTTTAACAGTGAACAGTGGTCCATTGTCAGACACAATCTGTCCTGGGATACAAACAAACCAAAAATACCACTCACTATGGCAGTTATAGTTACACTCATTGTGTTGTTAAGTTGTCGAACAATGGAAAATTTACAACAGTAGTCTTTCATAAGAATGTGAACTGTGTACTGTGGAGAGGTTTGTTGCTATTTTCATCTAAAGATTGGATGATAAATCATATTTATGTGAAGGCTCCTTCCACTGCAGGGGTTGCTACAAGGTTTTCTATTCATTCATGGGATGCGGGCATCCCTGTCTAAATCAGTATTTATTACTCATCCTTAATTGTGCAGAGGGCAATTAAGTGTCACCCACATTGTTGTGAGTCTGGAATAGACCAGACAGGTAAGGATGGCAAGCTAATAAAATGTGAGGATGGCAGCTTCCTTCTCTAAAGTAAACCAGATCAGTAAACCATTAGTACACATCAGTAAACCAGATGGGATCAGAGATAATGGGAACTGCAGATGCTGGAGAATTCCAAGATAATAAAATGTGAGGCTGGATGAACACAGCAGGCCAAGCAGCATCTCAGGAGCACAAAAGCTGACGTTTCGGGCCTAGACCCTTCATCAGAGGCTCTGATGAAGGGTCTAGGCCCGAAACGTCAGCTTTTGTGCTCCTGAGATGCTGCTTGGCCTGCTGTGTTCATCCAGCCTCACATTTTATTATCAGTAAACCAGATGGGTTCTTCACATACCTCACAAGTCATTGAATATCCTGATTCATCTCTAGATATACACAGACTCATGTACTAGTCATAGAAGAGACAGTACAGCATAGGAACAGGCCCTCATGTTGTGAATTCTTCAAATGCCATGTGTCCCTAGTCTAACATGGACATGATACCTTGGTGTATTTCATTTGGTACACAGCCTCATTTTAAGTATTCTCATATTAAGTTTTTTCTTCACTTTTAAGCTTCTTTAAGTTTCTTTAAAGACTTCTGCTGGCAGAAACCCTGCTTACTTCAGTGAAGCTTTCCTTGTTTTGCTAGCAAGTTGTTTCAGCTAGGAATTTACAGTGTTCTGCATATATGGCATAGCAGTCAGAATTTTACTTTGGCTTTTCCCAGCAACATCATCCTTAGGAACCCAACTCTGACATTAACATTGAATACTAAGGGAAAACACATTTCACTTAAAGTCAAAGCAAAGTCCTGCAGATTCTGGAGATCTGAAATAAAAACAGGAAGTGCTGGAAAATTTCAACAGGCCTGGCAGCACCGTGGATAGAGGTCCCTTCCTTGCTGAAGAAATGTCATATTGGATTTGAAATGTTAACTTGGTTACTCTGTCCCTTGATGTTGCTAGACCTGCTGAATTTCTCCAGGACTTCCTGTCTACACTCAAGTCATGATTTTTCAGGAGCCAACCCCAGCTTTAAGTAAGGACACCCCAGGTGTGCCCTTTCAAGTGAGTTGCTGTGATTACCAGTGTCATCTCTGTATGGTCACAACAAACAAATCTCCTCCAGAACTTCTTTAGTAATGTCAGACCAACCGTGGATCATGATCTTTTATCACCCTAGATAGTTGTTGATCTTCAAAAGTTGCTAATTACAAACGTTCACCCTGGCTCTGGCCATAGAAAAACAGATCACCTTTGAGAACATGCTCAGCATTGTACTCATGAGTATCACTGCATAAGGAAAGAGGATATCCCAGTATCTGGCTGATATCTTACTTGAACATGATATGTTGGCAGTTAGTAAAAAAACAAAAGAATTGAGGATGCTGGGAATTGCTGGAAAATCTCAGCAGGCTCTGGTAGCATCTGTGGACCAAGAGCAGACTTAAAATTTTCGGACCAGTGACCCTTCTTTGGAACTGATGGCAGCTAGAAAAATGTTGGTTTTCATGTTGAAGATGGAGTGGGGGAAGAGTAAACAACAGGTTGAAATAGACCTCAAAGAAGACAAACAAAGCACTGGTTAAAGATCAGCCTGGGAGAATGACTAGCTACAAGTGGGGACTATAAGTAGCTGACAATAGGGTGTGTGTAGTAGCAGCCCATGTAATAACAAGGCCTGGTGTGTGGGGGCTGGGACAAAAGCATGGGGGAAGGTGCTTAGTTTCTAAAATTTTTGAACTCAATGTTGAGTCCTGAAGGTTGCAGGGTCCCCACGTGGAAAATGAGGTGTTGTTAACTTGCAGCTTGTGCTGAGCTTTGTTGGAACACTGTAGCAAGCCTGAGACAGAGAATGTTGCCAAGGAACATGAGTAATGTTTTGAAATGCCATAATTTTTTTTCAAAACTGCATAATTTTAAATGCAGCAATCAATGTTGGTGAAAAACAGTCAAAAATTTATCAAACACTCAGCTGCTTGATTAACTAGCTCATATTGAGGATTATACTCTCTGATCAGGATCTGGACAAGATTGCTCTACATCTAAGGCTAGGTGTATTGCTTACTTCACTGGATTAATAATCTAGATTAGTAAACCAGAAATCAGTTAATGTCTCACCATGCTGGCAGGGGAGTAAAATGCAGTTAAATAAATAAATTTGGAATTTTCAGTGGAAAAGTTAATATCAGTAACTCTGTAACACATCATTGAGAGGAAGTTTGCTAATAATCTTCAGGGAAGGAAATCTGCCATCTGGACCCGGTATGGTCTATTTGTAAAAGTAAATTGTAAATTGTAAAGAAAGACTTATAAATATTTTCTGTTAAGTGGCTCAATGGTCAGGACTGCTCCCTCTGAGCACCAGGGTTCAATCCCTGTCTCGGGTGACTACCTGCATAGAGTTTGCCGTGTCTGTGTGGGCTTACTCTGGCTTCCTCCCACAGTCCAAAGCTGTGCGGGTTAGGTGGATTGATCATGCTAATTTGCTATGTAAAGTGCAGGCTAGGTGAATTAGCAAGGGGAAATACAGGGTCTTGGTGCGATGCTTTTCACAGGGTTGGTAGGGAGTTGAATGACTTGCTTCCATGCTGCAGAGATTTTAGGAAATGGCTGAACAAACAATCAGCAACAAAACTTTTCACTATCACCCTGTCAAGGGGATTTATAGACTGACAAAAACGTTATTGGCACTAAGAAAAACATTAAAAATGCAGAAACGGCCTACCTTAGATATTCTTGTGCTGGGATGTGGCTGATCACAATCTGGGCCAGTAGCGTGGCTACAATCACCTCAGTGTCCCTTGATCAAGAAGGGGGATTGTTTTACAAAGAAACCTGCTCATGATCCAGTGATCTATTATAGCAATTGCCGCTCTTTTAATAAAGTACCAATCCTCTTGTCCGCATGTTTAAATGGAGGTTGAAGAATATATGACACAGCTTAAGAGCAAGCAAGTTTTTCCATATCCTGGTCAACATTAAATTGTAACAAGCTGCACCTAGCAAGACGATCTGGTCGTTTATTAATCCAGTTGTTACCTTTAGATTCTTGCTGTTTGCTGATTGGCCACCACATTTAGCAGTAGAAAAATAAGGGAATGGGCTTTAAAGCAATTCTCTAGCCCAAAGTGATTTAGGAATTGCTATGATGTTGGTGCCATTCAATGTCGTGAGTTTTTGCTGAGAAATAGAACAGCAATGCACAGCAGCCACCAGGTGGCAGTTGTGAGTCAGATCAGCACAAAGTTTGTCAGAACGTCCAGATCATTGCTCCCAGAAGCCCTGAAGGAATCACATCAAATTTTACATTGATTGATTTGCTTACATCCCTCGATGTAACTAGTAATATTAGATTTTTGCAGTCAGACCTTTGACTCAACCACCAATTGATTGGCTGTCAACTTCAGAAAAGAAAGCACAGCATCAAATAAAAGGTCAAATTGGAACTGAGGTGAAGGGGCATCACCTTAAGCTAAAGTACTTTGGGGAGAGTTGCCATATTTTTAAAACTGTGTATGCACCTGAGTTATAAGGAGCGGCTGGATAGGTTGGGACTTTTTCTTCGCTGAAGTATAGGAGACGGAGAGTCGACCTTATAGAGGTCAACTTGGCCCATATCCTGCCAAACATTTCTTATTCGTGGAGTTATCTAAATGTCTTTTAAATGTTGTAACTTTCCCACTTCCTCCAGAAGTTTATTCCACACACAAGCCACTCTCTATTTGAAAAAATTGCCCATGTCTTTTTTAAATTTTTCTCCTCTAACCTTAAAAATACAAAATCATGAGAGGCAAAGCTAAGGTAAATAGTGAACAGCTCTTCTCCATGGTGGGAGAGTCTAAAGCCAGAGGGCATAGGTTTAGGGTGAAAGGAAAGAGATACAAAAGTGTCCAGAAGGGTCATTTTTTTCCTCACAGAGGGTGGTGAGTGTCTGGAAAGGGCTGGCAGAGGTACAGGTGGAAGTACAATTTCATCATTTATGAAACACTTAGACAGGTATATGATTGAGATACGTACGGAGGGGTATGGACCAAAAGCTGGCAAATGGGACTAATTTAAATTGTGAAAACTGGGCTGCAAGGCCAAAAGGTTCCTTGCTGTGGCTGTACGACTCAATGGCTAACACACACCTTACGCTTAATTGCGGTGTACTGGCAATTTGATCATTTTACAGAAGAAAATGGTTAAAAAAAAACTGGAAGGTGACATGCAAGTGTCACCCAAATGACGTGTGGCTTTGACAGGCAAGACACAAGGGCAACTCTGTCTCAGGAAACTGAAGTGGGCAGTAAATGAGGCCTTTCCAGCCACATCCTGTGAACATTGTAAAATAGATGACATATTGATGCATAGATACATATACATGGATACAAATCTCATAAAGCCAGCTTTACAATGTAAGGACTAACTGTTGTAACTGGAAATACCGGGCTGAAGCCTACCATATGTTTGGCCGTGTCATTTTTGTCAAGTTTCATGGAGGTTGTCCCTTTGTGTGTTTTCTTGCTTAATAGTTCCAAACTCATGTCATTAACTACTAACCTCACTGCCACACCACCCTCCTTGACTAATGCCAACCCAATTTATTTGCTGTAGCAGTGAAATCTCAGCACTGCAGGATATCAGGAATAGACTGTCATCCCTAGTAGCCACGCCATTTTGGAACCTAGGCCTTGCGCCTGGTCAAGTGTTGGCAGTCCAGAGCTGTCATGTTGTTAAAGAGTCATAAAGCACGGAAACAGACCCTTTAGTCCAACCAGTCCATGCCAAGAATAATCCCAAACTAAACCAGTTTCACATACCTGCACTTGGCCCATATCCTTCCAAACATTTCTTATTCATGTTGTTATCTAAATGTCTTTTTAAAGTTGCAACCTTCCCACTTCCTCTGGAAGTTTATTCCACATACAAACCACTCTCTGTGTAAAATATTTGCCCCTCATGTCTCTTTTTTTAAAGCTTTCTCCTCTCACCTTAAAAATATGCCGCCTAGTCTTAAAATCCCCCACCCTAGGGAAAAGACATTTGCTATTCACCTTATCTATACTCCTCATTATTTTGTAGACCTCTACAAGGTCACCTCTCGACCTCCTGTGCTCCAGTCAAAAAGTCTCAATCAATCTAGCCTCTCCTTATAACTCAAACCTTCCATTCCCAGCAACGCTAACTTCATTGAGATTTTGAAGAAGTGACCAAGAGGATTGATGAAGGAACAGAGATGAATGTAGTCTATATGGCTTTCAGTAAGGCATTTGACAAGGTTCTGCTTGGTAGACTGGTTAACAAGGTTAGATCACATGAAATACAGGGAGAACTAGCCATTTGGATACAAAATTGGCTTGAAGGTATGAGTCAGAGAGTGGTGGTAGAGGCTTGCTTTTCAGATGGGAGGCCTGTGACCAGTGGTTCTGCAAAAATCAGTGCTAGGTCCACTGCTGTTTGTCATTGATATGAATGATTTAGTTGACATAGGAGGTACGGTTCGTAAATTGCAGATGACACCTAAGTTGCTGGTGTATTAGACAGCGAAGAAGGTTAGCTCAACAATGGCATCTCGATCGGATAGGCCAATGGGCCAAGGAGCAGCAAATGGAATTTAATTTAGATAAATGTGAGGTACTGCATTTTGGAAAGGCTAATCAGGGCAGGAGTTATACACTTAATGATAAGGTTCACAGGAATGTTGCTGAACAAAGAGACCTTGGAATGCAAGTTTATAATTTCTTGAAAGTGGAGTCACAGGTAGACAGAATGGTGAAGGAGCTGTTGATAATTTGAGTATAGGAGTTGGGAGGTCATGTTACTTTGTACAGGACATTGGTTAGGCTACTTTTGGAATACTGTGTTCAATTCTGGTCTCCCTGCTACAGGAATAATGTTGTGAAACTTGAAAGGGTTCTGAAAAGATTTATAAGGATGTTACCAGGGTTGGAAGGTTTGAGCTATACGGAGAGGCTGAATAGGCTGAGGTTATTTTCCCTGGAGTGTCAGAGGCTGAGGGGTGGCCTTACAGAAGTTTAGAAAATCAAGAGGGGCTTGGATAGGATGGAAAGTCAAGCTCTTTTCCTCAGGGTAGGGAAGTTCAAAACCAGACAGTGTAGATTTAACATGAGAGGGTAAAGATTTAAAAAGGACCTGAGGGGCAATATTTTTGTTTGTGTGTGTATGTGTGTGCGTGTGCATCTCTGTGTGTGGAATGAACTGCCAGAGGATTTAGTGGAGGCTGGTACAACTACAACATTTAAAAGGCATCTGGATGGGGATATGAATAGAAAGGAGTTAGAGGGACATGGGCCAAATACTGTCAAATGGGACTAGATTAATGTAGGATATCTGGTTGGCATGGACGTGTTGAACCGAAGGGCCTATTTCCATGCTGTTCACCTCTATGACTCTATAGCATCCTGGTAAATCTCCTTTGAACCCTCTCCTTCTTAATAATATCCTTCCTATAACAGGGAGACCAGAACTGGACACAATAGTTCATAAGGTGCCTCACTAAATACGTGTATATTTCCAACATAACATAATAATGTCCTTTACCATTTGCACAGTGACACAACAGCCCTTATCCAATGCATTTCGCAACAAGGCTGTGGAACATTCTCATCCAACCTCTGTTAAAGCAACAGGCCACACATCTTACTTGCCAGTAATCGCACACCATCCCACCACCCTCTTTAAATCACTTCTTCAATGTGCCCTAATTCACACTGGAGCCCAGGATATCATCATTGTTCTTTGTGTAACCAGCATAGACAGGACAGCCTTCAAACAATATATAATATACACGTTCTTTACACAAACTGAAACTGAACAGAAATAGAAGGAGTGTTTCACACCCAGCACACAAGTAAACTACTTGCGTTTTCACCAACAAATATTTTGCAGCCAATGAGTGATCATTGCACCCAGCTCTCACTTACTGGAACTGGGTGTCAATCAGGTCATGTCTGGTTTGGAGCACCCGATGCACTTGTGCTCTGTCATACTCACGGGAATATTCCGCCTGCTCAATGGCTTCCTCCTCCTTCTCCTCCTCAGAAGACTGCTCTTGCTCTCCCAGTTCCTCAGCATCTGTTACATTCTCTTTCTGCTTTCTATAGTTGTACAGAGTATACTGAAGGACCACGGTTTGAACCTGAGGCCTGTCAGCTGCTCCACCATGGATTTAGGTGTGGAATGGGCTGCATTGTATCTTGGGCTCTGCCTCAGTCAGGAGGTTGTGTAAGGGAGTCATCAGCCTTGGTTGCAGCTCTTGTCTCCTAGTAACTATCCTCTAAGGCATCTGTGCCCTCCAATGCAACAGGAATATAAAGTGCTCAACGATGTAGGAGTCACTGGGTGAAAACCTCTAAGTGATACAGACCACATTGATTGAATGGAATCCCTTTCTATTGATGAACTTTGCACTGTTGAGATATGGCATTCTCAGTACAGTGTGTGCATTGTCTATTGCAACCTGTGCCTGGGGAAAACCAGGTATGCTGCATCATTTACCCACCATTGATTGGTATCCGTTAACAATCCTAATGAACAAAACAATTAACCTTACTTCTGAAATTTTCAATGGATTGTTTCAGGTTGCAAAGGAATGCTTCTGATGTCATCCTGGAATGGACTAGCTCAAATTTTAATGTTTTGCCTCTTTCTTTTTCAACACTTGCATCAGAGGAAATAGTTTCTCTATCTATGTACATCAAAAACCTTAACTATCTTAAACATTCCAATTGTATCATTCTCTAAACTTTGATTTTCCAAGGAATACAAATCACATTGACATAGGCATCTTCACAAGTCCAGTTTCATTTTCATTTGTTCTAGCTCATTCAAAGCCAATGAACTGAAACTTTTGGTTTTTTTTGTCCCAGCTATTTCTCAGCTAAGAATAACAGATGATGGAGGTTACACACTTCAGGGTGGATACTGTCATTACTGGGCTCCACTGGTCACAAATTTACTTCCCCCACAGCCTCTATGTCCCTTTTTACCTTGCACATCCCTGACAGCCCATTTCTATCCATCACCCTTCATGGGGAGATCTGCCACATTCAACCTCACTCCAAAGGTCCTCCCTGAAACTTGGCACATCATCTCAATGACACTCACCCTTCTCTTCTACACTACTCTTCTGGAGGTCCTGGAGGTGATCACTACTGCTAATACTGTACACCCCACCTCCTGTCATTTACCATGCCCTCTGATGTTGTTCCCCATACCACCCCAAAACACCTTGACTTTCCCCCAAAACTGTCCTTGTTCCAATCTCCACAAATCACTCTGCTTTCCCCTCTATCTAGCCCTGGACCCGCCATCCCTTTTGCCAATGATCTCTCTACCGGACCCACAGCCTCCCATTGCACCCTCCTTAAGGATCATTAGAATGATATTCGCCCTGATCACTGTCGTTGCAGCTCCCTGACTGACAATGCATGATTATCCTGAACCCTGCTTCAGAATGGACCATAGGTCACAGCCCAGATCTGCTGATGGCAAGTGTCCCAAGCCCATGACTGCGATGACAAAGACCCTGGACTGTGCCTAGACCCATAGCACCTCCTCCCTGTCCCCACCCACCCAAATTGACTATACTGAAGACTAATTCCTATCCAGTTTCTGCTGTAGCTATTTGATTGAATACACATGTATTGCGTTTGCAGCTGCTGCACAGTGTATATCAAGACTTTCCACTCCTGGCAGATTTCGACTGACAAACACAAGAAACAGCTTTTCTCTGTTTCTGCACAAAAGGTCAATATGACATTATTGATAGCTTTTGGTTCTAGCTGAAGCGACATTGCATTAGCAGCACAGTCAGCGAGGAATAGATGCTGACAGCATGCAGGCAGGTGCTAAATGAGCGCCATTTTTTTCTGTCCATTTTTGAGATGTGGGTTATTTTTCCTATTCATTTGTGGGATGTGGGTGTCCTTGGCTGGCCATCATTTCTTGCCCACCCCTAGTTGCCCTTGAGAAGATAGTGGTGAGCTGCTTTCTTGAATCGCTGCAGTCCTCCTGCTGTTGATTGGCCCACAATGCCATTAGGGAGGGAATTCCAGGATTTTGACCCAGCGACAGTGAAGGAATAGCGATATATTTCCAAGTCAGGATGGTGAGTGACTTGGAGGGGAACTTAGAGGTGGTGGTCCAATATGTCTGATGCCCTTGTCTTTCTAGATGGAAGTGGTCGTGGATTTAGGATGCTGCTTGGCCTGCTGTGTTAATCCAGCTCCACATTTTGTTATCGTGGATTTGGAAGGTGCTGTCTGAGGATTTTTGGTGAATTTCTGCAGTGCATTTTGTAGATAGTACACACTGCTGCTACTGAGCATTGGTGATGGAGGGAGGGAATGCTTGTGGATGCATTCCCAAACACGCGGGCTGCTTTGTCCTAGATGGTGTCAAGCTTCTTGAGTGCTGTTGGAGCTGCACTCATCCAGGCAAGTGTGGATTAATCTATCAAACCCCTTACTTGTGCCTTGTAGATAGTGGGCAGGCTTTGAGGAGTCAGGAGGTGAGTAACTCAGTGCAGTATTCCTAGCTTCTGGCCTGCTCTTGTAGCCACTGTGTATATGTGGTGAGTCCAGTCGAGTTTCTGGTCAATGTTGATAGTGGGGGAATCGGTGATGGTAACACAATTGAATGTCATGGGACAGTGGTTAGATTGTCTCTTATTGGTGATGGTCATAGCCTGGTATTTGTGTGGCACAAAGGTCACTTGCCACTTGTCAGCTCAAGTCTGGATATTGGCCAGATCTTGTTGCATGTGAACAGGGACTGCTTCAGTATCTGAGGAGCCATGAATGGCACTAAATATTGTGCAATCATTGCAAACATCTCCAATTCTGACCTTATGGTGGAGGAAGGGTTAGTCCTAAGACAGCAAGCAGGAATTCCTGAAAAGCACCCTGCTCCAACCTGTGAGTTAGGTACCTGTTCCTGCTGCAACCTTTCAGTGCTAGTTACTGTACACCTGCAATGCAAATCTGTGCTTCATGAGTGGCCTCCAAGCAGGTCAGAGAGATGCTATGATGCTGGTGAGGCGTTGGCAAATGTTTGATGCTAATATCCATTAATAAGGGGTGTATGTGTGTCTGGTGCCTGTGAATTGTGCCTCGAATTGCTGTTTAGTCCTAAACAATGTGCAAGTCATTTGGAGGAGGGTGTCAGCTGAATTCGCCAAGTGTTTCCATGTTGGGATTTCTTGATATCTAGATTGGAATCCAAATATTAATGAGGTGAACTGGGCCATTGACAAGGTGTTTACCAAGAAATTACTCCTTTAATTAGCAGCTGCCCAGTGAAAAACGTGCCATTTGGCCAAAAGACACAAAGTGGAGTGAAAGGCTGTTGTGGTGCAGTGGCACTGTCCCTGCCTCTGCACTAGAGGCCTGGGTTCAAGTCCCACTTGCTCCAGACATGTGTAACAATACATCCGAACATGTTATTTAGAAAATATCTTCAAGGTGGCGTGGGATACTCCTGGCTTTGAGTTAGACACGATCAGACTTCTCCTCTGATTCTATCACACACCTTGCCATTGCCCATTCAATAAAGACCCATATAAGATTTCTCCAATATCATTCCCAAGGTGCGGTCTCCCCTAAACTGAACGCAGTACTCCAGAGGCTGTCCAGCCATGAGTATTTTTTTGGAATAGAGCATGACGTCCACCCGTTGACGTTACAACACTCGAGATTAAGGGAAACTCCCTCAGCCTTTCGCATTAAAGTGTTTCTGGAACAGTCACAGAGAGAAGGAAAATGGGGAGAAAAGTACAAAGTCTGCAACCCACTGATGCCAGATGCACCTGACTTCTCATCTCAGAGCTTGAGGCTCTTGGCTTTCTCCCCTGAATAGTGTGCCAGGAAATGAAATCAGCTCGCCATTCTAACTCAAGGTTTCTATGATTTACCTTTCACACCTTTTCAGATAAATATTCCATTAACCTTCTTGATTGCTTTTGTGACTGTAAACTAGATTTTAGACAATTCTCTGGTTGGACCATCAAAACTCACAACATTTTCATAGTTTCCAGTTTCTCTGCATTTAGAAAAATCTCTATTTTATATAGTGGTGTTCCTATACTCAGTATGGCTACCTCTATCCTATGGGCTTTTAAGCACTACTGGCATGCACTTCACATTGCTACAAACTGATGACAGTGCCACCTTCTACTTACAAATCAAGTCCCAATTCAACATTAGCAGAGCTGGAGCATATGTACGGAAATACTTCCATTTTTAATATATGCAGAAAAGAGAGCATTTTGTAGCAGCATCCATATTTCCTGACCTCAGAATTGCGGATAGTGCCGCAGGATATTTTACATTTACCTAAGTGGGTGGACAGGGACATGAGTTTAAGTGAAAAGCCAACAGTACAGCACTGCCTTGGTGTCAGTATAGACTTTTATGCTCAAGCATTCAGAATGGCTCTTAAACGAATAATAGGTTCTGCCACAGCAGCGTGAATGCTGCCAGTGAGCCAAGGCTGGCATCGGGCTGCCTTCTTTTCAAAAATCAGGATGTTTCTATAACGTGCTGTTCTCGATATAAAAATAGTCATAGGCTGTGTTAAAATGGAACACGTGTCGTGAAGAACCCTCCAGAGATCTGTGAAAGAAGGAAATTTTTTAACATTTTTGTTCTTATAAAAGAATGTCTCGCTTTTTGGAGAACTGAGCAACGCTGTCCTTGATACTGTGACAGAACGATACAATGAGGAGGTTCAGCTGGACTGGCAGGCTCATTTTAATGACCTTGTTGTCATTTGAGTTTCACCTAACCGAGAAAATAAAGTGTGAATGTTCTCCTTATCATCGCTTCCTAAGGTCTGTGGGATCTGTGATCGGATTGTGAGATATTGGTAATGAACAGGTCAAAATGTTTGGATGAAATTCACTTTTACACTCATTTTAATGAGGTTATTAAGTCAATACTTGAATTAGCAGGAAAAAAATTCATAGAAATATTTTAATGGGTTCACAATCAGAACACAAATCTCAATTTTATTGTATGTTAGCCTAGCCTGCAAAGCCAAATATGTTGAACCATTCAAATTTTCTATTTGAAATTTTCTTTCTCATCCATCTAGCTGAGGTGTTGGTGCTACAGTCAACTTATTAACAATGAGAACTTGGCTAGTCATTTGTTGGGACAAAACAAAATCGAACAGAAAAATAAATCTTCTGGAAAAGAGACAGATTCTGTTCGTGTCAGGCGAAAATGTTGCCTCAGTCACATGTTGCAGCACTGGTGGCCTATAGTTGGAAGAGAATGTTGCCATTAATCCACCTTTCTACTCTTTTATACATAACAATAACTCTGCTTTCTACTCATTACAAATAGAGATTAAACAACTTAGACAGCTCCTGGTGCAGCATATTAACAATGCCAAAAATCAAAGTGCTAATGGAAACACCCCAAACTGCAATGTAAATTTATTCAAATTAAATTAAAATGTCAGTTCAGGAGTTATGATAGGTCCCTGTGGTACCTTTCCAATATGGAGGGCCTGCACTGTACCAGCAGGCATTGTGCTCCTGCCCCAAAGATACCCAGGTGGATCCGAGTCCTCTCCTCTATGATGAGTCTAAGGTCCTATCTAATTATCATTGTTCGAGGATAATCCAAGACTGAATCTTAACAAGAAGAGACATATGTTTTACTCACCAAGGTGTAACTTATTGCATGATAGCAATAGGTACAAGTAGTTTAGTTAGGCAGATTAACAAAGTTTACCAGGAGCCAGATATAGAGTCAAAGAGTCAGACAGTATGGAAACAGACTCCTCAAACCAACTTGTTAATGCCGACCAGATATCCTAATCTGACCTAATCCCATTTGCCAGCATTTGGCCCATATCCTCTGAACTCTGCCAAATTATATACTCATCCTAATGTTTTTTAAATGTTGAAATTGTCTGCACCACCTCCCCGGCAGCTTGTTCCATACACATACCGCCTATATTCACATCCAAATAGTTTATATCAATGGTGAAAAATAATGAGATAACAAAGTGTGGACCTGGATGAACACAACAGGCCAAGCAGCATCTTGGGAGCACAAAAGCTGATGTTTCGGGCCTGATAAAGGGTCTAGGCCCGAAATGTCAGTTTTTGTGCTCCTAAGATGCTGCTTGGCCTGCTGTGTTCATCCAGCTCCTCACTTTGTTATCTCAGATTCTCCAGCATCTGCAGTTCCCGTTATCTGTGAAAAATAATGAACCTAGCACCAATCCATATAGCACACTGCTGATCACAGGCCTCCAGTCCAAAAGACAACCCTGTGTCTCCTACCTTCAAGCCAATTTTGTATCTAACTTGTTAGCTCCCCTGGATCCCATGTGATCTAACATTGCTGACTAGCCTACCATGCAGAACACTTTGCTGAAGTCCATATAGACAATGTCTATCACTCTGCCTTCATCAATTTCCTTGTTATCTCTTCAAAAATCTCAATTGCGTTAATTTCCCATGCAGAAAGCCACGCTGACTGTCTCTAATCAGTTCATGTCTCTCCAAAGGCATTTAAATCTTGTCCCTCAGAATATGATGTGTCTTTCCTTATTAGGACATTGTGCTATACTGCTCCTCTTCAACCAAAGACTGTATGACATTACCAAAACTGGGGGGAGGCCCAATGCAGCTTCAACATTAATCTGTGCTTTATACCAACAGCTTTGGAGCTGCCATTGAGCAAGGTCCCTCACAAGCTATCATACACTGCTACAGGGAATTAATCATCTTTTCAGCCTTCAAGTGGCTGGTTGAATCGGAAAAAGATCAGGAAAACCCTGCTGAGATTCACCTCCTGGCTACTTGCTACCAAACCCTCTCCTACTGCAACAAACAGCAATGCCAACACTCCCCTATGATCCATGATCCCACAATGATACTTGATCTCAGGAGGGAGTTTTATCAGTAGCACTCACAACTGTCCCAGTAGTTACTGCTATTGAATGAAGCCATCAGCTTCTGATTCTTTAGCAGCTGTCAGTGGGATGGACTTCCTTTGCCTGGGTTCTTGATCCTGGAACAAGACCCACGGCAGAAATGTTGGAGAGTGCATAATGCCATGGGCCATTCCACAAAATGGAATACAGGGATTTTATCAACTATGCAGTTGGCGGACAGGAATGTTGCCACCTTCCTTCAACTGCCTATCCAATCCACTTTGCTCTCTTTATCTATCTGAAGTTTTATCTCTTCTTCATTAGCCCTATCTCTTTGACTGTCTGCATCTTTCTTTTCAATAGCACCATCTCTACCTCACTCAGTTTTTCATTTTTCTCTGTTTCACTATGTCAGTCTGTTGGCTGGTTACAATGCAGCATTTTATAGTCAGAACTATAACCAACTGACTGGACTCCCTTAAAGTGAGAAAGGCCCTGCTCAGTTTCCCAGCGGTGGCCAAAATCTTTGCTGCCAGTGGTTGAATGTTAATTGGATTATCAAGTCATCATCAGCAATCACTCACTAATGAGTATGGTTATCCATCTAAGAAATTCTTTGTCACTGATCATATGTTCTGTGGGTTCTTGTGTGGCTGATGACCTCCATCCCAGAGCTGCATCTTTAGTCACACATGTGGCAGTTGTTTCCGTGAGGTAGATTGGCCCTTGGCTTTGAAGTCATCATAGACTCGCTACACTGTGCAAGCAAGCCAATCAGCTGATTGAGTCCACACCAATCCTCCAGACAGCATCACACTCAGACCCATGCCTTGCCTACTATATCCCTTCAATCCTGCATTTCCCACGGCTGATCCACCTAACCTGCGCATCCCTGGACACTATGGGCAATTTAGCATGGCCAATCCACCTAGCCTGCACATCTTTGGACTGAGCACCTGGGGGAAACCCATGCAGACACAGGGAGAATGTGCAAACTCCACACACACACAGTCTCCCAAAGTGAAATTGTCAGACTTCCTTTCTCCATGTTTTTTCCCGCACTCTGTCTTGCTGCAGGGTTTTCTGACAGAATTGTGTCCTCTCAAACAGGAGTTTCCTCCACATTGGTTTCTTCTGAATGAAGGTCTCTCATACGTTGACATCTATGTGGCATTTCTTGAGGGTAGCCTTTAAGCGAACCAGCACATTATCCCCAAGCCCACCACAATTTAGTGGATAACTAGGAATCACATGTCTTTCCCATGTTCTTTTTGGGTTTGATAGTAGCTACTCTTTGCCTGATTGAAGGACCCAACACTGGGAAGGAGGAGAGTGTGTTGAATGCCAGTCTCCTCCGAACTCCTGCCCCACTTTCCAGTGGTCCTCATCTCACCCTTACCCACATGTGATCCCGGCTCCTTTTGTGATTTTGGGTCTTGAGTGGGTACAGTGACACCAGCTACCATTGCTTCCACTGGCACTAGCTACTGGCCGGTGTCCTCAGTGGATGAGACTTCCACTGCTGGATCACAGGGAAGTCCTGAAAGTGGCTGATTCCATCTGGACATCCGTGGGAAATTAAGGAGGTTTGCAGTCTTTCTCTGAATGATGTGTGTGACCCTTGTCAACCCAACGGAGTGAGGAGTATGGTTTCGTAACTATTACAACCCCTCTCGTACCTCATTCAAATATCCACTCTTTGAATGAATCTAGACTACAATTTTGGCAGGTTCACTGTTAATGAAGACTGGAAGAAAAGACCATCAAGGTTGAGACCAAGATTTTCTAACATCCAGCTACATATGTGCATTCACCTACTGGATTCAATAGTTATAAGTGCATTGAATTTTCTCCTTGCGCAACTTCGGATCACTTCTGAATTCGTAATGCCATTACCTCCATGCTGGTTAAATTTCATGCTGTATGACTCAATGACTCAATCTACCAGAAAAGATGAGCTTTGGGTGAGACTAGGTTGTAAGAGAAAGAACCAGGGCCCTGTTGTGTTTATATTGCTTGGTTTTATATTTTCCAGTGCATGTACCATCTGAGTCATTAAGGGCAATAGGATGCAACTTTAATCCTACTACAATAGTGGCTATTAGATTTTCATTTTGATAAGTAATTCATGGTTTATGAAACAAGGTCACACTGGACAAGGACAGAAAGTGACGTTCACAGAGGATACAAAAGTTATTTGTGCATCATTTGACATTCCCTGTGTAGAAGTTCTCTGAGATTGATTGCAGTGTAATTTAATGCCTGGAGCATCTCTTATCTGGAAAATTAAAGGACTGAATGTAATTCTGTTATTTAATTTTGTGTCATTTGTATATTTCAGGCTAGGATCTAAGGAGTCAACTCAGTTAATTCCAGAAGCAAACTGCTCTGAAAACAATTTATTTTAATCACAATGCTAATGTAAATTTCTATTCCTGTGTGACTTGTTGAAATAAAAATAAAGCCATGCATTTATAGAGTGTCTTGTGAACTTTGAAGTGTAGTCACTATATTATCATAATGCAGCCAATGCACATGGCAAATGTTCACAGACAGCGTTGAGATAATGAACATAAAAATATTGCTTTAACAATGGTGACTGAGGAATAAGTATTAGTGAGGACATTCAGATAATTTCCTTACTCTGTTACCAGCAATGATTTATCACCTCATTTGAAAGGGAGTACATCTGACAATGCAGCATCACTTACTGATAGTCTGAATTCTCTGCTGGAGTTCCCAACATGAGATCTGAACCTAAGATCCTCTGCTGCAGAGATAAGAATGCTATCAACTGAGCAAATGCTGATATTATTATGATCAGAGATACTGGGAACTGCAGATGCTGGAGAATTCCATGATAATAAAATGTGAGGCTGGATGAACACAGCAGGCCAAGCAGCATCTCAGGAGCACAAAAGCTGACGTTTCGGGCCTAGACCCTTCATCAGAGAGGGGGATGCTTGCTTGGCCTGCTGTGTTCATCCAGCCTCACATTTTATTATCTTGGAATTCTCCAGCATCTGCAGTTCCCATTATCTCTGATACTATTTAACCTCACTGCGAAGCCTCTTCCAGGGATGCCTAACCTGAAGAAGTTACCCTCCTCCCTCCGGACCAACCTCAGGGAATCTCTCTCCCATTGCAAACTCTCCATCTTCGGTCCGCCTCCCCCTCTCTCCCTATTTATTCCAGTTCCCTCTCCCCATCCCCCTCTCTGACGAAGGGTCTAGGCCCGAAATGTCAGCTTTTGTGCTCCTGAGATGCTGCTTGGCCTGCTGTGTTCATCCAGCGTCACATTTTATTATAAAGAAAACCACTCCTAGGTACTGCCTGGGAACAAAATAAATCCAAATTTTAATGAAATGCTTGCCTTTATCTACAGATGGCTATAATTCAAAGGTGATGAAGTTATGCTTTAGTTGTGCAGAAACTGTATTTGCAGCAATGTGCTCAGTTTTGGGAAATCAATCTCAGCAAAGATATAGGTGCCTTAAAAGGCGTAAAGAACAGATTAACCCAAATAATAAGTCTGGATTATGCGAAAATGTTAGGATCACACCATGACACTCGATAGAAGGATGTTATATGGCCCATTGTTCCTTTTTCAGTTCTTCAGTAGAGCTTTCCAATTATTGTCACTAACCACTCTTCCCTCTTAATGTAGTATTTTTTAAACCTTCACGTTAACTCCTTTTGAACGTCGCTGTTGAATCTGCATCCACTATCCTTTTCGGCAGCACACTCCAAATCACAACAATCCACTATTTAACAATTTCCTCATTTTACCGCTGGATCTACTAAAACTGTGCTGCTCATTATTGATCCTTCTGTCAATAGAAGCAATATTCCTTTGTTTCATCAATTAAGACTGTTCATGGTTCGAACAGCTGTATAAAATCTCCTTTTAATCATATCTATTCTAAGATGTACAACCTTGTCATCTCAAGTTTCCCCACATGAAAGAAAACCCTCATGTCTGGTTCCATTTTGGAACGTCTTTTCTACAACCTTGAAAATCATCATAAAGTGAGATGCCCAGACTTGAACACAACACTCCAGTGGAGGCCCAATCATTAATTTATAAATGTTTAGCATAATTCCTTGCTTTTGTACACTATTCCACTATTAATGAGACAAATAACCCATTTGCTGTTCTTTTACAACGGCCTTTGCACTTGTCATTCAAAGATTCATGTACTCACACCAGGCCTGTATCTTCCAGCGGCCTCTTCAATATTGTGCCCCTTACTGCTCATATTGTTTTTCCTAATTCTGCCCATGATAATGTATATTGCTCACTAGGTGCTGTGGAATCACAAATGTTTAACTTACATCCCATATTACAACAAATTCCAAATTGACATTCCTAAATTTATTATGATTTCAGACATACCACCCAAACTTTTCATGCTCCCAGGTGAGGAGAGAAAAATTGGTACCCTTTATTGATCTGCTTCCTTAGTTGATCTCAACAGGGTTAATTTAAAAGGATCCCCTCCATTGTGGATGCCATTCTCCCGGACCAAATGAATTTACGGTCAAAAAGGAACCAATTTAACCAGGCTTTCTTGAGCTAATGAAAGAGTGAGGTTCTTAGTTACTAAATGTAAGAATTAATACTGCAACACACAATTTAGAATTGTGAAGAGCTGCCAAGACAGAAATAAGTTAAAAGATATAAATCTCAGTCTCTGAGTTGGTCATGAGAGATGTGTAATGGAATGTTGATATCTGAACAGTCAATTTCAGAATTCTTGGCCTGCTAACTAGCTTCCATCACTCAGGGCAAAAATCCTTCTTTAGTCCAGTTTCATTTTTGAAATGGCTCAGAAAAAGAAAGTCCTTTACATGTAACACAGGGCTGACTAATTCATTAATCTTTGATAGTGATTTTCGGAACCCACCAGCATGCAAACCCAAGCTAGGGCACATGTGTACCTCAGGCTCCTGGCACACATGAACACCTCAGCCACGAGCTCTCAAAGATCAGACTTTTAACCCCTATCCCTGCATATTTTTGAAAGGAGAAAAAGCAACTGTGTGTCTCGTTCAGATTGCTGTTTTTTTCTCCCACTATGGTCAGAGTCTGAGATATTCACTGTAGATTACAGGTCTGTTTTCAATGCACTTCTCCCTTTGAAGCTTTCTTGTTACATTTGGGGAGGAATAGCCATGATCATTTTGAATGATGGAACACACCCAAAAGGCCAAATGGCCTATTCATGCTCCAAGTTTCTATGTTTTCAAGTGTGACCCTCTCCAGTTAGCCACTGAAATCATCTTTTGACAATACCGCCTTTTAAAAAATGTTGCGCTTCAAAGTCTAATATTTGTCCAATAGTTCAGTAGGTGATCTAGAACTGTGTCCTGTTGTGGTAGCACCAGCCTATACAAGTCTCGGACATCAATGTTTATCAATACAATAACTTTTTAAAAACTTGATCCCAAAATGAACCTTCAATATATTCCACTGAAGACCTCCCACCAATCTGGAATATAAAAATTGTTCCTCCTCTGCTTTCTGTCTATCAGCTAATGTTGTAGCCATGCTGCCACTGCTCTGTTAATGCACAGGTTTTAGTTTTGCTAACCTGTCTGTTACATGATATTTTGTCAAATCCTTTTTGGAAGTACGTACATATGACAACCACAACATCCTTACAAACCCAATCCATTGCTTCAGTAAAGAATTCAATGAAGTTAATCAAACATGATTTCTCCTTTATAAATCACTGCTCATTTTCACGTGTCGGCTTATAGTTTTTCATAGCATGCAGCCTTGCCCCAGATTATTGTCTCTAAAAGTTTCCCACTACTGATATGAGGTTAACTGAATTGCAGTTGGTGGATTCACCCTTCTCTCCCATTTTTGAACAAGTGTAAAACATTTGCAATCCTCTGGCATCTTTCCATGTCCAAGTAGCATTGAAAGTTGTGACTACAGCCTTCACTCTTAATAAATTAGGATATATTCCATCTAGGCCAAGTGACTTAATTACATTGAGAGACTTTTAAATGCCTCCCTTTTATGCCAATCAAATGTTACTTCTTAATGTCTATCTAATGTTACCACTGCTTCCTACTTTGCCACTCCATCAACAACATGCAAATATTTGTTAAGTACCTCAGCCAGGCCTCCAGAAGAAGATCTCCTTTTGGTCCCTGCCTTCCTTTGGCTACCCTTTCACTACAGATAGTTGTGTTGAAACTTTTGAGAGCTGACAGTACATGAAGATAATAGTTCAAATTAACTAAAACCCTTTCCCAGTCACCCAAAATTCCAATTGCATGGAGTAGATGTTTTTCTAGATTGTTTCAACTTACTTTGGAAAGTGTACACATTCTCAAGCTCAATTCCTGCTGGAGTTACCCCAAAGGTTAATGACTTAGTAAAGGCATGCAAAGTTCTCAATGTACCAGCCTGATGGAAGCAGGTTAACAGAAAACACTAACCAGGTTCTTGTGCTTAACAAGAACTATTTATTACAAATAAAAATATTATAATCACAAAGCAAACAGCTATAAACTATCAACATCTGGCTTCACTCGTTAAAATACTAAATCTCATTAAAACCCTTCAAACAGACACAGAAAAACAAAAATAAACATTAGTGTTATACATAAAGGGGAAAGATAAACTAGGAAACGAGGTCGAGCAGCAACAGTCCACGGGGTTCAATGAGATGTTCCATTTCTTCCTGATGTCTTCACTTCTTTGATACCCCTTTCTCTAGGTTCTTTCACTTCTTAGCAATAAGTACAGGGCAATTAGTGCAATATTTACAAAATCTCTTAGTTATTAGTTGTAAAGTCTACACCTTACTGGTGAAAGAAAATAACTGACTGTCTTCCAGATTCAAGAACTTTTACTGCAGAAAGATAGAGACACACAACTGGCTCTTCCAACAGTCCAGAAGTTTCTTACCATCTCATGTAAACCTCCAAGCCACTGACCTGCCCAGGAGCCCATCACAGAGTTGTCATGAAATTGACCAGAATGACAGATTGGCCCAAAAAGCTGAACATTGAGCTATATTTAAAGGAAATACAGCGCAGGTACTGTTGAGGTACATTGCCTCAACTGAGAAAGAAGGGCAAACAAAGTCAGAGCTCCCTGAATGACAAAGGAGATAAAATAAAAATTATTTTTTTTTAAATGTGCTTGTGGTAAGTCTCGGGTAAAATATACAAATAAGAACCAGTAGAAATACAGAAGGTTCAGAGGGGATCTTTTAAAGCAAATAAGAGAAGCAAAGACAAATTATGAAAAAAGACTGCAGCCAAGATATTAGGGTGTGCTAAAGTCCTGCATAGACTATTAAATAGTAAAAGTGTGGTAAAAGGAGGAGTAAAACCATTTATAGATCAGAAAGGGGATTTCTAAATACAGGCAGCCAGCATGGCTGAGGTGATAAATGAATATTTTGCATCCTCCTTTACAAAACAGACGCTACATGAACCATGTTGAAAGCGAAAGAAACTCCGTCACTAGAAGGGTTCAAAATTGATAGAGCAGAAGGATTTGATTGACTTTGATAATGGGAGCTGCAGATGCTGGAGAATCCAAGATAATAAAGTGAAGCTGGATGAACACAGCAGGCCAAGCAGCATCTCAGGAGCACAAAAGCTGACGTTTCGGGCCTAGACTCTTCATCAGAGAGGGAGATGGGGTGAGCCTTCTGGAATAAATAGGGAGAGAGGGGGAGGCGGACCGAAGATGGAGAGAAAAGAAGATAGGTGGAGAGGAGAGTATAGGTGGGGAGGTAGGGAGGGGATAGGTCAGTCCAGGGAAGACGGACAGGTCAAGGAGGTGGGATGAGGTTAGTAGGTATGAAATGGAGGTGCGGCGTGGGGTGGGAGGAAGGGATGGGTGAGAGGAAGAACAGGTTAGGGAGGCAGAGACAGGCTGGGCTGGTTTTGGGATGCAGTGAGGGGAGGGGATGAGCTGGGCTGGTTGTGTGGTGCAATGGGGGGAGGGGACAAACTGGGCTGGTTTTGAGATGCGGTGGGGGAAGGGGAGATTTTGAAGCTGGTGAAGTCCACATTGATACCATTGGGCTGCAGGGTTCCCAAGCGAAATATGAGTTGCTGTTCCTGCAACCTTCGGGTGGCATCATTGTGGCACTGCAGGAGGCCCATGATGGACATGTCATCTAAAGAATGGGAGGGGGAGTTGAAATGGTTCGCGACTGGGAGGTGCAGTTGTTTATTGCAAACCGAGCGGAGGTGTTCTGCAAAGCAGTCCCCAAGCCTCCGCTTGGTTTCCCCAATGTAGAGAAAGCCACACCGGGTACAATGGATACAATATACCACATTGGCAGATGTGCAGGTGAACATCTGCTTAATATGGAAAGTCATCTTGGGGCCTGGGATAGGGGTGAGGGAGGAGGTGTGGGGGCAAGTGTAGCATTTCCTGCGGTTGCAGGGGAAGGTGCCGGGTGTGGTGGGGTTGGAGGGGATTGTGGAGCAGACAAGGGAGTCACGGAGAGTGGTCTCTCCGGAAAGCAGGCAAGGCTGGGGATGGAAAAATGGCTTGGGTGGTGGGGTCGGATTGTAGATGGCGGAAGTGTCGGAGGATGACACGTTGTATTCGGAGGTTGGTGAGGTGGTATGTGAGAACGAGGGGGATCCTCTTGGGGCAGTTGTGGCGGGGGCAAAGTGTGAGGGATGTGTTGCGGGAAATGCAGGAGACATGGTCAAGGGCGTTCTCGATCACTGTGGGGGGCAAGTTGCAGTCCTTGAAGGACGCGGACATATGGGATGTGCGGGAGTGGAATGCCTCATCCTGGGAGCAGATGCGGGGAGACGGGGGAATTGGGAATAGGGGATGGAATTTTTGCAGGAGGGTGGGTGGGAGGAGGTGTATCCTAGTTAGCTGTGGGAGTCAGTGGGCTTGAAATGGACATCAGTTTCTAGCTGGTTACCTGAGATGGAGACTGAGAGGTCCAGGAAGGTGAGGGAATGTGTTGGAGATGGCCCAGGTGAACCTGAGGTTGGGGTGGAAGGTGTTGGTGAAGTGGATGAACTGTTCGAGCTCCTCTGGGGAGCAAGAGGCGGCGCCGATACAGTCATCAATGTAGCAGAGGAAGAGGTGGGGTTTGGGGCCTGTGTAGGTGCGGAAGAGGGACTGTTCCACATAACCTACAAAGAGGCAGGCATAGCTTGGGCCCATGCGGGTACCCATGGCCACCCCCTTTGTCTGTAGGAAGTGGGAGGAATCGAAAGAGAAGTTGTTGAGGGTGAGGACGAGTTCGGCTAGGCGGATGAGGGTGTTGGTGGAGGGGGATTGGTTGGGACTGCGGGACAGGAAGAAGCAGAGGGCCTTGAGGCCATCGGCATGGGGAATACAGGTGTATAGGGACTGGACATCCATGGTGAAAATGAGGTGTTGGGGGCCAGGGAATTTGAAGTTCTGGAGGAGTTGGAGGGCGTGGGTGGTGTCATGGACGTAGGCAGGGAGTTCCTGGACCAAAGGGGAGAAAATGGAGTCCAGATAGGTGGAGATGAGTTCCGTGGGGCAGGAACAGGCTGAAACAATAGGTCAGCCAGGGCAGGCGGGTTTGTGGATTTTGGGAAGGAGATAGAAACGGGCCGTGTGGGATTGGGTAACAATGAGGTTGGAGGCAGTGGGTGGGAGGTCCCCTGAGGTGATGAGGTCATGGATGGTGTTGGAGATGATGGTTCTTCCCCTCCCCCCACCACATCACAAAACCAGCCCAGCCTGTCTCCGCTTCCGTAACCTGTTCTTCCTCTCACCTATCCCTTCCTCCCATCTCAAGCCACACCTCCATTTCCTACCTACTATCTCATCCCGCCTCCTTGACCTGTCCGTCTTCCCTGGGCTGACCTATCCCCTCCCTACCTCCCCACCTATACTCTCCTCTCCACCTATCTTCTTTTCTCTCCATCTTCGGTCCGCCTCCCCCTCTCTCCCTATTTATTCCAGAACCCTCTCCCCATCCCCCTCTCTGATGAAGGGTCTAGGCCCGAAACATCAGCTTTTGTGCTCCTGAGATGCTGCTTGGCCTGCTGTGTTCATCCAGCTTCACACTTTGTTATCTTGGATTCTCCAGCATCTGCAGTTCCCATTATCACTGATACAACTTAGTTTCAGTGGCCGGAAAGCTTCTATGAACAATTATTCACAACACGGATACAAAATTAGCTGCGTGCTGAAAACAGAGAATGTTAATTAATAGACATTTTTCAGACTGGGGAGATGTTTGTGTTGGATTTCCCAGCAGTTGGCATAAGGACTCTTCCTTTTCCTGATCCAGAGCTAGGTGTGCAGGGGACCTAAAACTTGAAAGAATTGTAAACTGTGAGGAGGAAAGCATTGAACTCCAGAATGACATAGACAAGTTGGTGGAGCTAGCAGTGACAGATGAGGTTCATTGCAGGAAAGAGTGAAATGATGCATTTTGATAGGAAGAATGTTGAAAGACAATTTAAAAACAAGCTTACAATTCTAAAGAATTGCAAGAGCAGGGGGACCTGGGTGTTATCTGTGGACAGCTTATTGAAGATGGCAGGACACAGCAATTAATAAAGCGTATAGTGTCCTCAGCTGTATTAATAGGGGAGTGGGGTACAAGAGCAAGGAAGTGACATTTAGCTTATATAACACACGTGTTAGGCCTTAACTAGAATATGGCGTACAAATCTAGATGTCACATTATGGGATAGATGTGTTTACATTGGAGAGCATGCAGAAGTGATTCACAAGAATAGTTCCAGGGATGGGAAATTTCACTTTGGAGGATAAATTGAAGTTGGGACTGTTATCCTTGGAAAGAAATAAATTAAGAGGAGACATGTTAGAGGTTTTGAAAATCATGAGGAGTCTGGCTAGAGTGTGTAGACAGAAACTGTTTGCATTTTTAGAAGGATCAAGAACAGAAGGTTTAAAGTGATTTCCAAAATAAGCCAAATGTAATGCAAGAAAAAACTTTTTCATTCAACAAGTAATTAAGGTACAGAATGGTCTGCTTGGACATGTGGGAAAGGCAGGTTCAATTGAGGGATTCAATAGGGGACTGTATGGTTATTTAGACATAAATAATTTGTATGGCAAAAAAAGACATTGGCAGTAAGTAATGGTGTTAATTTAAAGAGCTGGTGCACAGACATGATGGGCCAAATAGCATCCTGTGCTGTAACGCTTCCACAATGACTTCCAGCATCCACAACCGGTCGCATTTGCACAAATCAGTCAGTTAGCTGCAACTACCTGTTGCCAGCTCAATCACATACACATTCAATGCCTTGCTATCTTATTTCATCTCCCCTGCTATTTTCAAAGCAACAGCCTAAGCACTGCACAGAGTGAATGCCAGTAACTTACTTTCAAAAGTGCAATAATTACTTCTGCAGTCCTTATTTTTAAAAACTATAATTTTCCTTTTCAGTCCACAACCAAAAACCAAAGAAAAATGAAAAGATCTGGTCTTTACAACATACACATGCCTTATACATAATTAGAATAGGTGGTCTCTTCCATTTTTTCCTATGTGGAACATGAGGTAGGTAAGTCCTTTTCAATTTATTACCACTGAATTACAATGATGGTATGGTAAGTAGTGAGAAGGAAAGCCTTAGACTATGGGCTTATATGGCCAGTCTAGAAAGGTGGCTTGATCAGTGAGAAATTGAATTTCATCCTGAGAAATGAAAGTGATACATTTTAGGTGGACCATTAAGGCAAGGGGGTATATCTTAAATGGTAGGGACCTACAAGAATGTTGCCAGGATTGGCGGGTTTGAGCTATAGAGAGAGGCTGAATAGGCTGCAGCTTTTATTTCCCTGGGACATCAGAGACTGAGGGGTGACCTTAGGGAGGCTTATAAAACCATGAAGGATAGGGTTGAAACGCTAGCTTTCCTGCTCCTCTGATGCTGCCTGGTCTGCTGTGTTCCTCTAGCTCCATACTGCGTTATCTCTGACTCCAGAATCTACAGTTCATACTATCGCTGAATGGTCAAGATATTTTTCCCAGTAGAGAGGAATAGGTTTAAGGGAAAAGTTTAAATAGGGCCTGAGGGGCAACATTTTCACATAGAGAGTGGTGTAAGTATGGAGTGAACTGCCAGAAGTGGTAGGCAGGTACAATTACAACATTTAAAAGACATCTGGATGAGTAAATGAATAAAAAGGTTTTGAATTAGAGTATCCTTTATTGTCATATGTACTGAAGTATGGAAATCAGATGCACAGTGAAAAGTTTATAATGTTGGCACACACTGGCACCATCTTAGGTAGAAAGTATTTAGGTACAGATCATAGATACAAAATAGAGAAAATAAAGGGAAAAAAAGAAAAACAAAGCTCATTACTTACAGTATTTCATAGCGTAAATTAGAAAATTGAGAAATAAAGGTAAAGAGATAAGCTTTCCATGAAGGGCTTGCAGTAAATCAGCGCAGGGGACTTCCACACATGGTCTGACCAGGCTCGTAAGCTGTTAGGCCATCAGCACTGGCTCCCAAATGCTAGCAAACGGGACTCAATCAGTTTAGGACATCTGTTGGACCACAGGGTCTGTTTCCGTGCTGTATAACTCTATGGCTCTATAAGTACAAAAACCAGAGGGATTTTGGTGTTTATGTCCATTGCTCCCTAAAGGAAACAAGACTGGCAGATAAAGTTGTTGAAAAAACATACTTGTCTCCATTAGTCAAGGCTTTGAATACAAGCGCAAGGAGTTTATGAGGAGCTCTATATAACATTAGTTAGGTCACACGTGAAATACTGTATGCACTTCTGGCTAGCACACTCTAGGAAACATGTGATTGTTCTGGACAGAATATGGGCAGAATCACTAGATGTTGTCTGATCTGGGGTGATTCAGCTACAGAGAGAGATTGGACAGGTTAGTGTGTTTGCCCTCACAACAGAGAGGGTGGGTTGGGAGTGGGGTCTAATTGAAGTGTACAATGTTCTGAGGGGCATGAACAGGTAGATAGGGGAAAATGTTTCTCTGATTATTGGATTGGTCAATGACCAGAGGCCACCGTCTTAAGAGATAGTAGGAACTGCAGATACTGGAAAATTCGAGATAACAAGGTATAGAGCTGGATGAACACAGCAGGCCAAGCAGCATCAGAGGAGCAGGAAAGCTGACGTTTTGGGGCCTAGACCCTTCTTCAGAAATGTGGGGGAGGGGATTTCTGAAATAAATAGGGAGAGAGGGGGAGGCGGATAGAAGATGAATAGAGGAGAAAATAGGTGAAGAGACAGACCCGTCAAAGAGGCGAGGGTGGAGCCAGTTAAAAGGTGAGTGTAGGTGGGGAGGTAGGGAGGAGATAGGTCAGTCCAGGTCTTAAGGTAAGGAGCAAGACGTTTACAGAGGATTCCAGGAAAGAATTTTTCACCCAGGAGGTTCTGGGTGTGTGGAACTCTCTGTCGAGGCACGAACCTTCAAATATCGAAGAACGATTTAAATGAATACTTGACACACCATAATATTACAGGGCTTTTGGGCAAGCGATGAATAAGGCGGGATTAAAGTATTTCAGTGTCATAAGATTTAATGGCAGGCACAGACACGGAGGGTTACAGAATCTCCTTCCATACCATTAAAATCTATGACTCTACTTCCAAACGACCTCACTACTCATTTCCCTGGACCACATTCTAGGTCAAACCTCTGGAGTGGAGTTGCATCGCCGGAGAGTTCAGCACAAAGTCTAGGCTTACACACCCAGTGCAGTATACATGGGGAGCACTGTACCGTCCTAGCTACCGCTTTTCCGGGGAAATGTTAAATTTGGTCACCCCCCCCCCCAGATGGCAGGGTGACCCAAGGTACCAGACACAAATTTCGGGATTTGCCCTTGGTCTCCTGCCCAACATTTAATCCTCAATCAACATCACCAAACGTTGCTGTTTGCAGGAGCTTATTAGGAGTAAATACCCTGCAGCGTGTCCGTACGCTACAACAGTTCCGAAACATGCGAGGGGCTGTGAAGGGATGGAGGAAACGTGCTGAGAAAGGGTCTTTATCAATGCAAATCCTTTCCCTTGGCGTGACAGGGCGGAACGAAATTTGAATTAAAATACAAACACGTCCCGGAGACAAGGAGATGGCGGAGAAGCGGGGGGAGAAAGAGATTCACCCCGATAATAGTGAGACCTCTCCCTGGAGAATTCATTTCATCCGGTGCCCGTGAACTGGGAGGAGATGGAGGCGTGTGCCGTCTGCTGTCGGCAGATCGCTTGTCACTTTCTCTCCGCCCCTGAATCTGACTCGGTCAGTTTCATGGGGGGGGGGGGGGGGTGGTAAGAGGAGGGGTGAAGCGGTGAAAGCAGAAGGCTCGGAGCCCGTGTCAGTGAGAGGGTTTTATCCACCCCAACACAAAATGCTAGAGAAAGGACTAAAAATAAGCCGAATGACAAGATGAAGTGCCCACACCTTTCGCGGAGAACAGATGACTGAAAGGGAAATTGAAAGGGGGGGGTGTTCTCAATGGTTGGTTTCACGCTGCTGAAACCCCACGGACTGAGAAGGAATCGCCTCAGACTGTCAACTTAATGTACCACCTTTATTTTCCCCAAAAGCCGGCGATTTGCACCCGCTCCTGAACACTAAAGTTATTTTTATTATCTGTTAATTAATCAATCAACTGCTCATTGCAGTGGGAGAAAACGAGACTTTCCCCAGACGCAGGTGAGATGTATGAATTTATTCCAATTATTTATTTTCTTTTTTTTACAAAAAAATCCGCGCTAGCTTTGAGCTGGGGCTGTTGTGCGTGAGCGTAAAGAGAGAGAGAATATATACATGTCCTACATATATTACAGAGGAATAGGCCGATTGCTGGGTGGGTTTCAATATTTGAAATGATTTAAACGAGACTTGTGTAAGGGGTTCGATAGGTCTGGTTTTTGCCAACTTCTTGGTCCGTTTCGTCTCGTCGTGGGGTGGGCACAGACTGGGAACCCAGAAACGGTTCAGGTATCTGTGGGTTTGTCATTTTGCAGCCCCACCGCTTTCTCTCTCTCTCTCTCTCTCCAACGACTAACACCACAGGGCGGTCGATAGCCTGTTTTCTTTAAATCTGCTTTTGTGTTTTATTTTGAACGCAGTTAGTGGCGCTGAAGGTTCCTTCTGTTTTGCACAGAGTGCTGATTCTCTCCCGTTGGCTGTATTTTCGAGTGTACTGAGAAAGGGAGCGGCGATCATTTGCACGCATTAATCGTCTTTTTTGTGTGTGTTTTGTTTTCCTCCCCTCCGCTTAAAGGAGCCGTCCCCTCACCCCGACTGCTTGGATTTATAATCCTCAGACTGTGTGTGGGACAACGATAGGGTTAAAATGGGTACAGTCCTGTCGCTGTCTCCCGGCTCGAGGAGATCCAGTATATTGGAGGATCGCACCGAGTCCAAGTCCTTAGGTCACTACCATGCTATCCAAAGTGCTAAGAACAACAGCCAGAAGGAGAAGGGTCTGAAACGCCATTCCATGTTCATCCCAGCCTTGACTTGGAAGAGGCTAGTCGCCTCCACCAAGAAGAGGAGCTCTCGAAAACCGAACCCTGGTGACTACCATCACCAGAACGAGGTGGTCCACCTCAACAGCGAGAATGTGAAGAAGTCTCTGTCCTGCGCCAATCTTTCCAGCTACGAATTACAAGCGGATTCCTCGGGCACCAAGCCAGCCTCTTCCAACAAGACAGCTTCACAGAGTGGGCCCGGCTCCCCCAAGCGAGTGATAGTGCAGGCATCCACTAGTGAGCTGCTGAAGTGCCTGGGGGAGTTCCTGTGCCGCCGCTGCTATAAACTCAAGCACTTAGCTCCCAACGAGCCGGTGCTGTGGCTGCGCAGCGTTGACCGCTCCTTGCTCCTCCAAGGCTGGCAAGACCAGGCGTTCGTCACCCCGGCCAACGTGGTCTTTCTCTACCTGCTCTGCAGAGATGTCATCGACGGAGAGCAGGTGGCCACCGAACACGACCTGCAAGCCAACCTGCTGACCTGCCTCTATCTCTCCTACTCCTACATGGGCAACGAGATCTCCTACCCACTGAAACCCTTCCTGGTGGAGAGCGCAAAGGACGCTTTCTGGGACCGCTGCCTCCGCATCATTGACACCATGAGCAGCAAAATGCTTCAGATCAACGCCGACCCTCACTATTTCACCCAGGTCTTTGCCGATCTCAAAAACGAGGGGACCGCAGATGACTTTAGTAGGATTTCCCTTACTTTGGACCGGTGACTCATCGAGGTGGCGGGGGGGGGGGGGGGGGGAGAAATAAGGTCTGAGGTCCGCCCCTGGCTAATTGGCCAGGCGGAGCTGCTTGGTATCTTTAAATAAATATGAAGTAGCGTCTTTCGCCTTTTCAGCTTTGCTAGGAAGCTTTCTGTTGTCTCTTAACCGCTTAACATTGAAAAATGCTGGGCGGAGGGTCCCTTTTCTGCTTTAAAGAGTACCATCTTTTTGTGCACGGGGCGAAAAAGAACTGTGAATGTCCTCTTTAAGCCGGCTGCAATGTGCCTCAGTTGATCATAATGGGCGTCAATGTGCAATGGCTTTCACGTGTCCTTTAATGGGGCGAGGCCGCTAAATCGATATGAATATGCAGCGGCGAGGACCTGTCACGCTGGGTGCAGTTTCCCACCCCCATCCCTCTCTTCCCTCGCCCCCATCCCTCTTTCGCCCCCGCCCCTCCCTCTTTCCCTTCCCCACCCCTTCCCTCTTTCCTGGCTAATTTCCGGGAAGCTGATCCGTGAAGAAAAACCCCAAAATGCAACAACTAAAACTGATAGAGAAAATTGATAACGTTACAGGCCAGTGCTCACGAAGAAGAAACAGGGAGGGGACTGAGATTCCGCTATTTTTGATGTAAATACCTCTTTCCCCACCAAACGTACCCAGTTAATTTATGTACTTAAAGTCTACGTTTCTAAGTTTTTTTTTAAAAAAAGAACAGTAATGCTATTTATTTATTGTGATGGGAATCTCAACAGTTAACAAGGACGGGGCTGGGCGGATACAACTTTATTTTGGCTTTTTTTTGTCCCTCCAAATAACTAACTCTCAATTGTATTGTATCATTTCCCGCTAACTCTTCCCCACCCCTTCGTCAGTGAAGCTGGGAGTAGGTGAGTCTGAAGTGGACTTCTAAAACCCCTGAGTTTCGCCAAAACGAGGAAAAGAACCACATTGTAACTAACCAGGATCCCGGGCGCCTTGGGTCGAAGGTCCCCTCACATGATCCCCGCTTTCATTTGCAGTGAGACAGCTTCCGTAGCGACCGTCACTGTCCCCATCACCAAAATCTCAACAAAGGATGAGGACAATATTTCTCCAGGGCCCGATGACCACCTTATCCCTTCTTCCTTTCGTCCGTGTTGCTCAGAGTCCCGGATGGTGAATGTTCACTGGACTTTATGGAAGAAGACCAGGGGAACAGAACTCGCCAGAAGCTGCCAGCTCCATGTAAATAGCTTAATTACCTGAACAGAAAATGATGGCAGTTCTGTTTTGTGTTGGAGGATCTGAATCTGACCCTTTGGTGCACTTACTGACATGTCCCTTTTTTCACTGGATCTAAACCTGCATGGAACTTCTTCATCTTTCTAACACAAAATTACAGCACTCCTGTCATGGTTTTTGAATGGGGCCCTTGATATTGGCTGGTAAATGGAACTGCTTAGCTGGGCTTTTACAGTTCTTCCTGTGGAGACATGGGTATCTCTTCAATATTATAGCTGCTCGTTAAATTCTTGACTACAGATTAGGAGAGCCTGTCACCAACTTTTGAGATGGACTGTTTTTCCTTTCACTCTTTTGCCTTGCATCTACATCAAAGTAAAATGGATGCATGCATTAGACAAGAACGTCTTCTGATTTACAGGTAGTTAGATCCTCCTTTGGGGCTTCTGGCCAGGCAGTGATTCAGTCTTTTCTTTGTGGGAACATAAGAATCTCATGGGATTTGAGACCACTTTTTTTTTCTCCAGTAAGTTGTTCACGTGAAAAAGGAAAAAGTTATGTCTGAAAGTTAATCAAATCAAAGGATTTTTTGTGGCCTTTTGACTTTGCAAGACATGTCGGCTAGGCCAATGCTGCTATTAATTATTCTGGAATATTCAATGTAAATGTAATATTACTGTGGTGTGCACGTGAGAATTTATGTAAATTTTGTTTACTTATATAATGTTGCAAATGCAAACTGCTTGTAACCATCTCTCAAACCTATTTGGGAGTAGGTTATAGTAGTCAGTGTTATTTATTTTTTCTACTCTCTAAGCTGGTGAAATAGGAATAATTTTAAGTTTTGAGCCTGCCTTGCACCATCCACCTTGAGTTTAGACAGATGTTTGGGAGTGTATTTAAAAAGAGAACTTTTTGCTTCTGTGCTTGAATTACTGCTTTGTTTCTGAGATATTATGTATAGAATGTGATCAAGACAGTTGGGACTTTTTGACTGGAAAAAATGTGCATGTCTCAACTTTTTTTATTTGTTACTTGTTCCATTTCTTTTAAACATCAAGGGAGATTGGAAAACCTTCTTTTAAATAAAAAATAGAGGTGTGTGGGGGGGGGGGGGGCAAGTGACAGACTAGAATTTCAGAGTTAGCCTATGAATACCTAACCAGGTATAATGATTCTGTATCTCTGGAGATCTGTTGGAATGTTCTCCATACCAAGTTCTTTTCCATAACCTGATCTAAAACTAAATATTGGCACAAGCTCAGCTTTAGCCACTAACCATAAAGTTAATTCCCCAACCTCCCAACTGAAAATCTTTTTTTTTCTCTCAACATGCATTTAATTTTGTATCTCTTGCCTTTTTTTTCTCATTCATGAGATGTTGGCATTGCTTGTTGGGCCAGCGTTGACTGCCCAGAGGTCAATTAAGAGTCAACCGTGTTGTTGTGGGGTCTGGATTCACATGTAGGTCAGATCTGCTAGGTGGCAGATTTCGTTCCCTAAAGAAAGTAAACCAGATATTTGTCATGGTAACTGGCTGACAGTTACATGGTCACTATTATTCCAAACTTTTATTTCTTTTATTCAAGCTACACCATTTCCAATGGTTGTCTTCAAACCCATTTCCTCAGAAGATGAGAACCTGGAGTTCTGGATTACTAGTCCAGTGACAGTCTTAACCTGTCAGTTCCTGAAACCATTCTGCAACTGAAATGCCTGTTGTGACACCTAACTGTCCACTATCATCAATCAAGGTGATTGTTTGCCAGACATCTCTCAATGGAGACAGTGTTGTTCTTGAATTGCTCAGAATAAAGTCGGAAGTCCCATCCTCCTTAGCCACTGCCCAAAGAAGGCAAACAATGGACTCGTTATTCATCTCATTGCTGTATCCATTGTTGTTTCACAAAAATATCACTGCCTCCTAAATCTTTTGAGGCATCTTAACAGTACAACAAGGCATTTTGTTAAAAAAAATCAATACAAGTATTTCTAGCTTATGATTTTCATCATTGACTTTTTGCCAAGTTGGGACGCTAGAACAATCCTAATTTAAATTTGGTTCAGAATAGCAAATCTTTGAATAAGTAGAACTGATGACCATCTTTTAAACAAAATGCCAGGAAATTCCTGGAATCTCCCTCTATCCTTCAACTTAATATTACTGGAAACTATTACACATGGATAGGGTTTTCACAGCTTCTGCCCCCTTTCATTCCTCCACCACCCTCGCTCCTCCAATCACAGATTGGTTCTCCCCTTCACTTACTGCTGATAGGGTCATCGGTGTGCCTGGGAGAGAAAGGACCTCTGATTAGAGGAAGTAGCATTTCTATTTATACTGTGATGTTACTTGTGTAAAGTTATGCCATTATTAAGAATGGGGACCTATAAATGAACTGTACATTTTTCCACTAGGAAAGCTGGTGGTTCTTTAAAGGCTAAAATAGTCATACTGTCCATATGTGGCTCATGGGCCATACGCACTCCAGGGTAATGGTAATGCAGTGATTATATTACTCCTTCAGTAATTGAGGTTTGGACTAATAATTCACAGAATGAATTTGTAACCTGATCAACATAGTTTGAGTGAAAATGCTGACATCAGTAAGGTCTCCATGAGGCTGCTGAATCTTCATAAAACCTGACTAATGGTTTTTTTTAGGAAGACCAATATGAAATCCTTGTCCTTCAGTCCACAGCAATGTTATTCACATTTTACTGCCAAGCAAATCACTGTGGTATCAAACTATTTGGAAATAATAGAGATGGGTTTAAAAATTGCTGTCTAAGTGATGCCCTCAATGAAAATAATATTATTTAAAAGAATCAATCTATCCTTTAAAATAAAACAATTTGAATTCAGCTTGGCTTCCAGCTAGTGGTGAAATGGAGACCTCTTACTGAAAAATGCTAGCAGATTGGAATTGACCAATTCTGCTAACCAGTGCACACACCTGCTATTTAAAGATATCCTCAGAAATTAATCCACAGATTTGAAAATCTCCCACACAGAAAGGTGATTTCTGATCTGAATTCCTGATGCATAGTTCATGGCTTAAACTCTGTATGCAACAATATCACAGATGGAGCTGCAATGTGATTATATTCAGGGTTCAAATGTTAAATTATTTATTGTAACTTTTATCCTGAAACATTGAACAAAAATTGCAAAACGTAGTACTTAACTAACCCATTTAATAAGGTCAGTCTTAAAGATCATAGGAAGCAGAGAGAGACAGTTGACACTTATATTGAGGGATATGGGTTTTACTTGCTAGGCAAGTATTTATTGCCCATTCCTGGTTGCTCTGGTGAAAGTAGTGGTAGGCTGGTTTCTTAAACCAACTGCAGCCCTTGGTGCACAGGGACAGGAACAGGACTGTTAGAAAGTGCAAGGACTTTGACACAGCTATGGCAAAGGAACAGCGATCTAGTTCCAAGGGAGGGAAGTGTGTGGCTTGGAGGGGTATTTGCAGGTGATGGTATGCCCATGCATTTGCTACTGTTGGTTGAAGTAGTGGTTTTGGAAGGTACTATCAGTGGAGACTTGGTAAGTTATTGCAGACTATCTTGTGAAGGTTACTATGTTTTAGTCACTCAAGCCCAGTCACTGATTTAATTACAGCATAATTAATGTTAGGTGAAACTATAAAAGCTTGATAAATTATCAAATATGTGGAAAAGTATTTGTTCCATGGTTCAAATTCCACCCCTGGATGTGAAGTATTAGCTCTCCTGTCTTTCATTGATCCTGTCTGTGGTTCTCTCCGGTATTGTCTCAGTGGCCTTGTTGCAGCACCATGTATGCTTGCTGCCCCTTCGGAGACAGTTCTTAGCTTGCATCCTTGGATGACACATGGACATGGGATGGGCTGTTCCACTTCTGTTGACAACATGATGGAATCTGCTGAAAGGACTTTTTAATTCTGCGGTTGTTGACATGCTCACTGAGCTGGCTTGTTTTTGCTCAGACGTTTCACCACCATGCCAGGTGACATCATCAGTGGACTCTCCGATGAAGCTTATACAAGATCCCTGCAACTTCATCCATTGGTGTCTAAAAATGAGACAACAACAGGAGGACACAGTACAACCTTAAACACTGGCCACACTGCCTACTTCAGGAACATATTGGAACTGACAACAAAACTCCTAAGCCCACTAGGAATCATGGTGGCCCACAAGCCCACAGCCACTCTACAACAAACACTCACGAGGATTAAAGATCACATTCCCACGACATGCAGATCCAATGTGGTTTACAAAATACCATGCAACAGCTGCCACAAGCATTACATCGGACAGACAAGGAAACTAGCCATCAGAATACATGAACATCAGCTAGCAGCAAAATGACACGATGAACTTTCCTTCATATCTGTACATTCAGACAATGAAGGCCATCAGATTTACTGGGACAAGGTAACCGTAGTAGCCCAAGCCAACGTAGACACGCACGGGAATTCCTAGAGGCATGGTTCTCCACCCATAATGCAATCAACAAACGTAGAGAATTAGACCCCATATACAAACCCATACAGATCAAAACTGGAAATGACAGTTCTCACCATAACGGACCGGACGGTATAAATTCCAACTGGAGTAGAATAATATCACTTCATCAGAGGTGATGATGTCACCTAGCATGGTGACGAAACATCTGAACCAAAACAAGCCAGCTTGGCGAGCAAGTCAACAATCTCATCCACAACCCAAGCTACAGATCTTTGCTAAAACTTCAATTTTAATTCTTTTTCAATTTTTGCACAATCTATTTCCAGCATGTTCTGCTTTTATTTCACATTTCCAGCATCTGCTGTGTTTTGCCATAGTACTGCCCTGGAATTGTTCATGAAAGGGCCAAAGTTCAGAAATGCTCATTTTCTAGAAATGTAGAAACAGACCATTCAGCCCCTTGAGCTTATTCTGGCCTTGAGTAGTCATGCTCTGATTCAACTTTAACTTCTACATTTTTGCTTCAAATCCCCTGATCCTTTTGCACGTATCCTGAGATTTATTGTTCTCGATCTTACATGTTCCAACTGTCTCAGAAATAAAGCGAAATGATTTCTGCAGGGCTAACCCATGTGTGCTTGGATAGTGATTACCAGCTGTTTTGGGAGCCAATCAATGTCACCAAAAGCTGCCAACATGATGACAAAATGGAATCTGTGCTCTTCCAGTAAGATAGCTCATACGAAGTTGTTCATCAACATTGCTGATGAGACCTACTTCATATGTAGAATGATTGAAATCAGTCAAGAAATCAGTTGCTTCTTGATATACTGACCAAATCAAAGGAATTATAAAATCAACAAGGGCTAAAGGTAGCAATGTGACTGTGTGTTTGTGCTAGTTCTTTGAATGAATGGCCATTTAGTCCCACTACACCACTTTTATCCTGACAGCTGCCTTAAATTTTGTAGCGGATATGTGCAATTTCAATTTCAAAACTTATAGAATCGCAATTTTGTATCAGTGAGGAGGAAATAAATTTAATCTGCATCAGATCAATGCTGGATTAAATTGGGTGCTTGATCTTGATGCTGAATAATTCAAACCAGATTAATGCAATTCATTCATAACTATACTTTAGAAAAGGCAGCCCCATCTGGATCTGAGCCAATAAGCAGATAGAAGCCATTTGGCCCATTGAGTTTTCCTACCCTCTGAAGAGCATTCTACCCAAACCCATAACCTTATATTTACCATGGCCCATCAGCCTAACATCTTTGGAGTGTTAGAAAACTGGAGCATTCAATGAAAACGCACACAAACATAGGGAGAACATACACACTCCTGACAGACAGCCCCTCAAGGCTGAAAATAAGTCTGAGTCCCTGTGCTGTGAGGCAGAAGCATTATCCACTGTGCCACCCCATAAGCTGCCCACCATCACCAGATGCACATTCCCTTCTCATTCCAATCAGCATTCTTTGGGGCACCTTGGTCCATTCCTCCTCCATCCCTAATCTCCCCACACTCCGACAGCAACACCTATGTAATCAGACAATGTGCAACACTTATCCGTTTACCTATAATTGAATCTCATTGTGAGTTGCTACTGAAACAAATCTCTCTCCCTTTTAGTTCTATCAATTATAAATCTCACTGTCAATAATGATCCACATACCACTGGAAATAGGTTCTTTTTTGTTTTTGGTCTATCAACAGTTTCCAACCTTTTATTTAAAGTAATCTGGCATTAACAATGCTGTTTTGACTGTTGACACCTAAGTCTGCATCCATTCTGTATCAGTGGAGTCAAAATCTCTCATCTGGATGTAACATTCCACATGATTTACCTTTGTGTAATGTCAACCCAGCTTCTAATGTCTTTCATGGAGAGCAGTGGCCCTGAATTGTTACTAGATTCTCTACTGGGCTACTTAACGTACGGAATAGAAAAATGTAATATAGATGCAGTTAAAATGTACTTAGCTTATTTAAAAAAATCATGAGCATCATTGACAAGACCAGCATATGTCATCCATGTATAAGACAGCATGTTAATTTCAAATCTGAATTCCTGATGCATATTTTCTATGGATTAAACTCAGTATAACAATGACACAGATAGAGATATAGTGTGAATACGTTCAGGGTTCAGATGTTAAATTATTTATTATAACTTTTATCCTGATGTGTTGAATATGTCTTGCAACTTTTTGTTCACTGGGTTGGTTAAGTACTAAGGCCAGTCTTGAAGGCCACATCAAGTGGTGAGAGAAATAATTGACACGTTTTGATTTATTCATGGGATATGGGTGTGAGGCCAGCATTTATCACTCAACACTGACAGACTTGATGGACCATTTCAAAGGGCAGTTATGAATCTACTGCACTGCAATGAGTTGGGAGTCACAGATTAGGAAAACACTGCAGATTTTCTTTCCATTGGTGACCTAGAGGGTTTTATCCCTGTAGTAGTCTGACTATTACTGATACTTGCTTGTTATTCCAGATTTATTAATTTAATTTGAATTTAAATGTCACAGCTGCTATTGCAGAATTTGACCTTGTCCCAAGGTCACTAGTCCAGTACTCTGGGCTCAACTCCAGTCATAGAAAATACCGTTCATTCTATAACCCGATTACTACAAATTTTTGGAATGGTGAGGAGAAAAATCTTTATTCTTCATTAAACCTATGCTTGATTGAAATCAGTGCTTGATCCTGACTCTGAATAATCTAAAGAAGATTAATGCAATCAATTCATGATTATATTTTGGAATAGGGCAGCTCCTTCTGGATCTGAATTAGTATATGACTCCAGTCTGGAACTATGTAGTTGCACTCTAAAGTGAGCTTGCAAACTACTTGATTGTTACAAACAATCAATAGTGAGTACGACAGGTTTGTCATTTCAGGGCAAATAGAAATAGACATAAGCATGGACACGTTAGCATAAATTTACAGTTTGATACCAAGCAAAGGGAGACCAGGGTGGATGTAGAGAAAACTTTATTCCCAACAAATTATCAGTTATTAATTTGTAGTTGTACTTTAATAGTTGCTGTTGATCTGTGTTCTGTATGAACGTTGCCATCTAAAAGAAGCCATGAATACCTGAAGTCCAGTCATTTCATTAAATTCTGAGCAGTCAAACAACATTTTTTTTTAAAACAGAGGATGGTTGATTAGGGGCTGAAGCAAGTCCCTTAGGGAAGTCCCTGTCCAAGTGCAAGGGACAGAAGAAGCTGAACTGTTGCTCCCTGTAGCTGATGATAATTAGATTTATTTTTAAAATGTACGTTTCAAGTGTGTTTCAGGCAACGTTTGGAATAAGATACAATTGATCATGCAATGTTGGAGTTCCTTTTGAGCCAATCGGTTGTGTGTCCAATACCATAAGCCTTTAACCCATCATGTCCCATTGGGACATCATCTTCACATCATTACTGCTTGTGTCTATATGTTGGAATTTTCCCTAAATTCTTTCCTTTCTTCATCTCTCTTTCTTCCTTTAAGACTCAATTTGAATCTCATCACTTTGACCAACTTCTCTTAAATCCTTCACTGCTGTGTGTTCTCTCTGTTGGATGACATCTCTGCAAAGCACCTTGAGACATTTTTGTTTTTGACATTAAATGTGCTACAAAGATAAAGTTGTGCCAAATTTAAAGTGTTGCCATTGTTTACATGTTATTCTTCATCCCAGTCACTACCGGCATTTGGAACTGAAATTTGCCCAGGACAGGATGCATTGATCAATATATTCTTTGTCTGAAATTTCTGCTGAAAATAAAATGGCAAGATAAACTCCAACTCTAATTTCTCTCCTTTCCAAGGCCAACAAAATGAGCAGACATGAACCTCTTAAATTTTTACTTTGTGTGTGTGTGTGTGTGTGTGTGTGTGTGTGTGTGTGTGTGTGTGTGTGTATATTTTATTTGCCTGGTATATATTATTTATCTATGTGTTAGGTGGGTATGTGTGTACTGCCCAAAGACAGGCGCTTGGTTTATTGCCTGCTGAAGCCTCATCCTGAGCCAATATCTTGGCAGTTTTACAAAGCAGTGATTTACCATTGACTCTAACTCCTTGATAGGGCAAGAAGGCAGATCCCAAGTCTACCTCAGCCAGAACAGGAATCCAACTCACATTAATTCCAGTGGAAGTGAACAGTGTGCTTTCTAAGCCTGAGGGGCTTTTCTGCTGCCCAGTCAGCTGGCTAAATTGACCCTTTGACATTCAGGAGTGTCTCCCAGAAGACTGAAGAGGTTTCTCTTCTGCTGCTTTGACATTATTGTCTACCTTTTATGCTGTAACTTCAGGCTTTCTAGAAGGCTTGTGTTGTTATTGAAGCTAATTTTCAATTTTTAAAATAAAATATGAGTAACTAGTGCAGAGCACTGCACTTTGACTATTGATGTGCAGTTGTCATTGTTCATACAGTAGTCTCTGCTGAAGCAGGGGTGTTGGGTTAATCATGTCCATGTAAAGTCTGATTGTTTTGTGGCTAGATGTGGTGAAAATGGTATGTGGACTATGAGCCATCATTTTTAATAACTGTCTATTTAAATATTTTTGTACTGTATGTATAAAATAAAACACATAAAATTAAAAATGTGTGACTTATTTTCTTTGTCCACTTATTTCCATTTTTCCAAACCTGGACTGGATCCAAGCAAAGGTTATACAGTTCCTCTTGCTTGTTAAGCTTTCAACCATTTTACACTTCTCTTGAAATTTTCTCTCTGCTGGCACTTTTACTCAATCCAGCACTCCTAAGGAACAGGTTGGGCACAGCGTGAAGCGCACTGTACCGTTCTAATCAAAAAGATGTGGATGCTATTGCTGGCCTCCTGACATAGGAAGCCTTGGGGAAGCCCCAGATATGCTAATGCACAGCAAACTATTTTCTGAGAGTAGTACCTACCACGTAATCATTTTGATGTGTTTGTCAAAATGTGATCTTCCCCAGGATCTGAACCAATCTCATGACACAGACCTACAACAACCCTTTTTTAAATTTTGTGTTGTTAATTTATACCGCAGTTGGTGCACCCCTAGCTCAGGATAGTCATGCACATACCCATATAAACCCATTAAGCCCCCATTCATGTTTTCAAAGTGAGGATGGTGCAATTGAATTGTTAATATAGGTCCCTTTTGGCAAAGGAACAAGTAATCAAATAAAGAAATGAAACTATTAGAAACAATTTTGAAGGACAGAATTAATCTGCACTTGAAGAGGTAGGGATTAATCAAGAGCAATCGGCAAGAGTTTGCAAAGGGGAGACCATGTCTGATCAACTTGATTGAATTTTTTGAAGGGGTGACCAGTTGTATGAATGAGGTGATATCCTTGGTGTAGTCTCCAATAACTTCAGCAAGGCTTTTGGTAAAGTCATGCGTGGGCGACTCATAATAAAGGGAAGGCTCCAAAGAAATTTGGGTATTTGGATCCACAATTTGCGAGTGGAAGAAAGCGGAGAGTGATGGTAGAAGGATGTTTTGTGGCTGGAAGACTGTGTCCAGTGGGATCTTTCAGGGATCCACGTTGGTGCCCTTGCTGTTTGTGGTCTACATTAATGCTTTTGAAGTGAATGTGGAAGGGTTGATCAGTACGTTTGTGGATGATCCAAAAATTGGTGGGATGGGAAATACTGCAGAAGAAAGCTTTAGATTACAGGAGGATGTAGGTGGGCTGATCAGGGGAAAATGGAATTCAATCCAGATAAGTGTGAGATAGTGCATTTGGGCTGGGCAAACAAGGCAAGATACGGTGAGTGGTAGACCTCTGGGAAGAACCAAAGATCAGAGATACCTCAGTGTGTTTGCCCACTGGTTGTTTAACGTAGCAGGATATGGAGATAAAGTGGTTAAGAAAACATAGAGCATACTTGCCTTTATTAGCTAAGGCATAGAATTTAAGAGCAGGGAGGGTATGCTGAACTATATAAATCACTGAGTCGGCCATAGCCAGAACATTGTGTGAAATTCTGGAATCCACATTATAGGGGGGATGTGAATGCAATGGAGAGGCTGCCGAGGAGATTTGCCAGGATGTTGTCTGGGCTGGACAGTTAGTTATGAAGAGAGATTGGGTAGACAGGGATTGTTTTTGTTGGAGTAGAGAAGAGTGGGGTGGGGGGAGCAATGGTTGAGATGTATAAAGTTATGAGGGGCCCAAACAGGCCCGATAGGTAAAAATGTTTCCTCTTCTTGGAGGGATCAGTGATCAAGATATTTAAGGTAAGAGGCAGGAGGTTTAAAGGGGCTGAGAGGATAAAAAACTTTTCAAACGGGGTGAAGGAATCTGGAACTCACTGCCTTTGAAGTTGGTGGAGGTAGAAAACCTCATAAAATTTAAGAAGTATGATGCGGAGATGCTGGTGTTGCACTGGGGTGGACAAGGACAGAAATCACTCAACACCAGGTTATAGTCCAACAGGTTTATTTGAAAACACAAGCGTTCGGAATCTTACTCCTTCAAGTGTTAGTGAGAGAGGTAGTATCAGACACAGAATTTATAAATAAAAGATCAAAGGGTCACACCACTGATGAGGATGTACTAAACAAACTTAAGATGCTGTTAAATCCTGAATTCGTGTGAAGCCACTATCCTGAGAGAACTAAAGATTTTATCAGTGTAAAGAAGAGGTGGCACTTTAGGTCATTTGTGAGGCCTTGTTTAGAATCTGTTTGTGTTTTGGTTTGGAGTCAAACTGGTTTTATTTCTAAAGCAGGAATTTATAAAACACCACATTGACTGGCTGTCTATAAATTGTGTGCTTTTTGAATAAAATAGAATGTATCTACAAATGCAAATTAACCCCACAGATTCAAGGGTGTGAGTGTGTGTGTGTGTGTGAGAGAGAGAGAAAGAGAGAAAGTGAGAATGTTTCTGTGTGTGACGGGGATAGAGAGTGTGTGTATGTATATGAGAGAGGATCTGTGTGTGTGTGTGTGTGTGTTTGTGAGAGAGAGAGAGAGCGTATAGTGTGGTGGGGTCACCTGTAGTGCAACATGAACCCCAGATCCCAGATGAGGCCATCCTCATGGGCACCCAGCTTGGCTATCAGCCGCTGCACAGCCAAAGGACCCAAGACTATGGGGCCATGTGCTGAAAAATGGGATTTGAATAGTTGAGTAATTGTTTTTGGCTGATGCAGATTCAATTGGCCAAGGATACCTTTTTGTGTGCTGTAGATGATATAACTCTAAATGTAGAGAGGTATTGCTATCTGAGCATGGACTGAGGAAGACACATTGATTAAATAGACAATAACGTCCCAATGAAGTGATACATTCTACTGGAAGGAGAACGAGGGTGAAAGTGTTAAAGTGGTACTGCTCCTGCCAGGAGGCTTAAGGTGCAGTTATTAAAGTGATGAATCCTGATTGCTCAGGGAATGTGAAAATATTAAAGTGGTATCATATAAGGAGCATAAAAGTTTGCATATTATAGTAATGTTGTGAATGTGAGTATCTTCTAATCAGTCTCTTCATAAAACACCACTCGTATCTCAAGAATCAATCCAGTGAGACTTTATCACACCCCTTCCAAGGGAAGAATATCCTTGCTTAAGAGGTGTTAAAACTCTACACTTTATTCCAGGTGTGGTTTCACCGAAGCTATATATCTAATTTCAGCTACTCCAACCTCCTTACAATTAAATGTAACTTATTATTTTCCTTGCTGATTTCTTGTTGTACCTGCATGTTAACTTTCTGTAGTTTACACACAGGCACACACAGTACTTCTCAATTCCAATATTTATTAGTCTCCCGACATTTAAAAGAAATCTAGTTTTCAACTCTTCCTGTCAAAGTGCATAATTTCACATTTTCTTGCAGTATCCACCAAATGCCAACTTCATCTCCGACCACTTAACCCAACAATATCACTTTGTGTCATCTTCACAATTTACTTTCTCATTCAGCTTTGTATCATTGACAAACTTTGAAGAAACCAAAGAGTGTATGTACCTAAACTGCTAACGCTGAGGTCGAAGCACTGATCCTCTGGGACCCCACTAGGTATAACCTGTTGATATGAAAATGACCCATTGTCAAAGCCTGTGTTTTTATATGCCAGTTAATAAATCCTCAATTTTTACTAATATATTTATGCAGCCACACAATACCCGAATAGAAAGGCAAACAGTGTGTTAGATTTTATTGCAGAAGTATGAAGGAGATAATACACTAAAGAGACAGTGTTCTGTGAAGCGGCGAGCAAGTATATTCCAGTAACTGTGTCTTGCAAGAAGGATGATGGAAATTTCATTAAAGGCACGAAAACAGATGTTGCTAGATAAGCTCAGCGGGTCTGGCAGCATCTGTTAAGAGAAATCAGAGTTAATGTTTTGAAGCCGGCGACCCTTCCTCAAAACTTCACAGATGCTACCAGACCTGCTGAGCTTTTCCAGCAACTTCTGTTCTTGTTCCTGATTTACAGCATCTGCAGTTCTTTCAGTTTTCATTAAAGGTTCGATGCTGGGGAAGGTGAGTACATTAGAAGGACAGCGTAATCTGTAATCAGGGCACAACTCTTCCTCAGATTTCAGAATGTATGACTTAAGGTCTGTCAGGAATGGAGTTTTGAGAAACAAATATGAACACCAAAAACAAATCATGTATTAAACTAAAGGTAAAACATTTCCCCACGCCCAGTGTTCTCTGGTAAGTGCTAATTACTTGGTGTTGGGTGTCTGCAGTGTAGTGGGAGGAGAAAGGGAAGAGAGACCGTGCTGGAATGATATGTGACAGCTGTGTTCCTGCACCAGCTATAAGCTAATTATAAGTCTGGTCTGCAGCACTAGTCATAAATATTTTGAGTAATTGGAATCAATTGGGTGCATTCTTTAATTGCAAAACTGCCCGTGTTATGGGATGTTTCTTTAGAGGAGCTGCAAATCACAGACAATTCCCTATGCTTCTTTATACTGGCTTTTTACTTTCATGTGCCTATCATTTATTCTCCCCTAGCTGTCGCTCCCTATGCACTCTCTCAATCCTATTCTCTCTTCCTACTCAACCCTTGCTGCCCTTCCAATTCTTCTCTCTTTCCTCAACCACAGCACTATGTCAATCCTGGATTGCGGGATGTTTCTCCCATTAGGTAATCCATTGGCCCTGGATGCTGTACAGCTGGAAAGATCCCACAATGTTAATCAATGAAAAACAGGTAGTTTTCCCACCAACTTGGCTGATATTCATCTTACACTAACACCAGTATAACTAAATTGATGAGTCATTCATCTCACTGTCTGGAGGATCTTACTGTGGGAATAGCCTACAAAGTGCTCCTGTGTGCTGTGCATGGTTCACTCACCGAGCTGGTTCATTAGTTTGCAGACGTTTCATTACCCTGCTGGGTAACATCATCAGAGCAGCCTCCAATGAAATGATGTTGTATTTTCCCACTTGCTATTTAAACTTGGAGTCTCGTGGAGTTGATTACCTCATTTCTGGTTTTTCTTTGCAGTGGTGTATATGTAGTGTCTAAATCTATGTGTTTGTTGATGGCCTTCTTGGTGGACAACCAGGCCTCTAGGAATTCCAGTGTTTGTCTCTGTTTGGCTTGTCTTAGGATCCTGACATTGTCCCAATCGAACTGGTGGTCCTCCGTGTCTGAGTGTGTGGAGACGGGTGAGTATTGGTTGTGTCTTTTTGTTGCTAGTTAGTGTTCATTTGTTCTGGTAGCCAGTCTCCTTCCTGTCTGTCCAAAGTAATGTTTGTTGCAGTCGTTGCATGGGATCTTGTATATCACATTCGTTCTGTCCATAGTGAGTAAGGGGCCTTTGTTTCTTGTTAGCAGTTGGCATAGGGTTGACATAGATTTGTGTGCCACTCTGATGCACAATGATCGTAGGAGTCTTGTGGTCAGTTCGGATATGTTCTTGATGTATGGTAATGTGGCAAGTGTGTAAGGGCATACTGTATCTTGCAGTTTTTCGTGTGATAGGCATCATCAGACCCAGCTGTTTGGGTATCCCTTGTCCTTAAATAACTGATGGAGGTACTCTTCTTCATTTTGATGTAGTTCTGGGTTGCTGCAGTGTGTTGTGGCTCATTTGAATAGTGATACAGAGACTTGAAAGCATGGCCCTTCCAGAGGTCCAACCCAGACTATAGACCCGATACGTGGACGACACTTACATCGTCATCAAATGAACCAAACTAGAGGAGACACAACAACTTATAAACAACATTTTCATCAGCATCAAATTCACCAGAGCGGAAGAAAAGAACGAACAGCTCCCATGATAACAAAGTGTGAAGCTGGATGAACACAGCAGGCCAAGCAGCATCTCAGGTGCACAAAAGCTGACGTTTTGGGCCTAGACCTTTCATCAGAGAGGGGGATGGGGAGAGGGTTTTGAAATAAATAGGGAGAGAGGGAGGCGGACCGAAGATGGATAGAGGAGAAGATAGGTGGAGAGGAGAGTATAGATGGGGAGGTGGGGAGGGGATAGGTCAGTCCGGGGAGGACAGACAGATCAAAGAGGTGGGATGAGGTTGGAGGTGCGGCTTGAGGTGGGAGGAGGGGATAGGTGAGAGGAAGAACAGGTTAGGGAGACAGGGACAAGCTGGGCTGGTTTTGTGATGCAGTGGGGGGAGGGGAGATTTTGAAGCTTGTGAAGTCCACATTGATACCACTGGGCTGCAGGGTTCCCAAGCGGAATATGAGTTGATGTTCCTGCAACCTTTGGGTGGCATCATTGTGGCACTGCAGGAGGCCCATGATGGACATGCCATCTGAGGAATGGGAGGGGGAGTTAGAATGGTTCGCGGCTGGGAGGTTCAGTTGTTTATTGTGAACCGAGCGGAGGTGATCTGCAAAGCGGTCCCTAGGCCTTCGCTTGGTTTCCCCAATGTAGAGGAAGCCACATCGGGTACAGTGGATGCAGTATGCTACGTTGGCCGATGTGCAGGTGAACATCTGCTTGATATGGAAAGTCATCTTGGGGCCTGGGATGGGCGTGAGGGAGGAGGTGTGGGGGCAGGTGTAGCACTTCCTGCGGTTGCAAGGGAAGGTGCCGAATGTGGTGGGGTTGGAGGGCAGTATGGAGCGAACAAGGGAGTCACGGAGAGAGTGGTCTCTCCGGAAAGCAGACAGGGGTGGGGATGGAAAAATGTCTTGGGTGGTGGGGGTCGGATTGTAGATGGCGGAAGTGTCGGAGGAACAGCTCCCATTCCTGGACTTGAAGGTAGAACGCAGGGCCAACGGGGAATTTCCGATGAAGGTACACAGAAAGGCCACACACACGGATCAAGTCCTAAATTTCAACAGTAACCACCCCAACACCCACAAACTGAGTTGTGTGAAAACACTGTTCAAATGAGCGACAACACACAGCAGCAACTCAGAACTATACCAAAAAGAAGAATACCTTTACCAAGTATTTAGACACAACGGATACCTAAACAGTTGAGCCCGATGATGCCTGTCACACAAATAACAACAGGAATAAACACAAAAACCGGAAATGCGGTAACCAATTCCAACTGATCCCAGAGTTTAAATACCAGGCGGGAAAACACGACAGCACTTCGTTGGAAGCTGCACTGATGATGTTACCTGACAGGGTAATGAAACGTCTGTGAACTAACAAACCAGCTCAGCGAGTGAACCAACCACAGCATCCACAACCCGAGCTACAGATCTACTGAAGAATTATGCTCCTGTCTGTTTGTCATAGTGTGCTATATTGTGGCTATTTTTCCTCTACATTGGGGAAACCAAGCGGAGGCTTGGGGACAGCTTTGCAGAACACCTCCGCTCGGTTCGCAATAAACAACTGCACCTCCCAGTCGCGAACCATTCTAACTCCCCCTCCCATTCCTCAGACGGCATGTCCATCATGGGCCTCCTGCCACAATGCTGCCACCCAAAGGTTGCAGGAACGTCAACTCAATATTCCGCTTGGGAACCCTGCAGCCCAATGGTATCAATGTGGATTTCACAAGCTTCAAAATCTCCCCTCCCCCCTACTGCATCACAAAATCAGCCCAGTTTTTCCCCTCCCCCTACTGCACCACACAACCAGCCCAGTTCTTCCCCTCCCCCCACAACATCCCAAAACCAGCCCAACCTGTCTCCGCTGCCTTAACCTGTTCTTCCTCTCACCTATCCCTTCCTCCCACCTCAAGCGGCACCTCCATTTCCTACCTATTAACCTCATCCCACCTCCTTGACCTGTCCGTCTTCCCTGAACTGACCTATCCCCTCCCTACCTCCCCACCTATACTCTCCCCTCTACCTATCTTTTCAGAAATATGCAGTGCGCTTGTCAACGCTCGTCATGTTATTGTACATCAGGAACATATCTGAACTGACCACAAGACTCCTACAGTCACTGGGCATCAAAGTTGCACACAAATCTAAATCAACCCTATGTCAACTGTTAACTCGAACCAAAGACCCCTCGCCCAATATCGATAGAACTAACATGATACACAAGTTCCATTGCAAGGACTGCGACAAACACTACATTGGACAGACAGGAAAGAAACTGGCCACAAGAACACATGAACACCAACTAGCAACAAAAAGGAATGACCAATACTCACTCATCTCCATTCACATGGATAAGGAGAGCCACCAGTTCGATTGGGACAACACCAGGATCCCAGGACAAGCCAAACAGAGGAAAGCATGGGAATTCCTAGAGGCCTGGTTCTCCACCAAGAAGGCCATCAATAAACACATAGAACTAGACCCTATATGTACACCACTGCAAAGAAAAACCGGAACTATCAGCATATTTTCTCCGCCAGCAACCTACACCCTACAATCCCCCTCCCTACCTATAGAATCAATGCTGTCCTTTCCTCACCACTTCAACTCTAATGAAGAGCGATCTAGACTGGAAACATTAGCTTGCTATCTCTCCATTGATGCTGCCTGACTCACTGAGATCTCCAGGATTTGTTGTTTTCAGTACAGATTCCAGCATCTGCAGTAATTTGTTCCCTTCTTTAATACGCTAACTCTCTCAAAATAAGGGCCAACATTCCATTAGCCTTCCTGGTTACCTGCTCCAACTTTTTTTAAAATTCATTCAAGGGATGGGGGCGAGACTGGCTAGTCCAGCATTTATTGCCCATTCCAGAGGGCACTTAAGAGTCAATTATATTGCCATGCTCTGTGTTAGCTTTCTATGTTTCATGTACAAGTATCCCCAGGTCCCTTTGTGTTGCAGCTTTCAGCATTTTAAATAATATTCTGTTCTTTTGCTATCCCCTTCAAAATGAACAACTTCATGTTTGCCAACTCTTTGTCCACTCGCTTAACCCAACGGCCTTAATGTAACCATTCACATCTCTCTTGTAACCTGTCTTTCCACCTAGTTTCGTGCCTTCTCGAGGGCCGAAGGGCCTGTTCTGCACTGTATTGTTCTATGTTCTATGTGATTACTGTACCTTTGTTTCCTTCACCCAAGTCATTAATATATGTAACCAGTTGTGATCCCAGCTTCCTCCCTGAGGAACCCCACTGGTCACAGATCACCAACCTATAAAACAAACCTCTATCTCCACTTGCTGTTCCCTGTCCATCAACTGATTCCCTATCCATGCCAAAATACTATGTACCACATAAGTACCCACGTTATTGGACAATGTTAAACACCTACTGGAAGTCTGAATATCACACATTTCCTGGCTCCCCTCTGGCCACACATATTTAGACTTCCTCGAATAACTCTAATTAGTCAGGCATGATTTCCCTTTCATGAAGCTGACTTTGCCTGATTAGATTATCATTTTCCAAATGTTCTCCTATTACTTCCTTAATAAATTATTCCAATAGTTTTCCAACAATAGATATTAGGCTAATTGGCCTATAGTGACCAGCTTTTCATGGGTTCCAGTTGCATTTCAGAGACATCAGCTCGTAATTAGCTCTGACACAGGCTGTGACTGTGAGAATTTCAAGCTTTCCAAAGTTGTGTTATGTCACGTTATAACCTAATATGAGCACAGACACCTATGTTCCTGAGGATTGTAATATTTATATGTAATGGTATATTGTGCTAATGGTCAGATGGATTCTTCAATACAACAACATCAAGGCCCAGTTTCCTATGTTACAGAAGATAACATGACCATTTCTGCATCAGGTAAAATACGCCATCTGAGACAAATGGCAGCAGTAGTTGAATATCTATTAAATATTCCAATTTACTCGTGTTAGTTATTTAGAAAACTAATTGAAAATCAACCAGAAAACACCGTTCAACCCAGAGAATTTAGACAAAGTGAGAGCCCCTTACCCTTAAGCAACATCAGACAAGGCATTAACCACCAAGAAAACAACTTCTTTTTCATTCAAATATAAGTTAGTTTAAGATGAATAAAAATTCTGAAATTATATTAATTAAAAAGGCTGAAGTACTTGATACTTTTGAGCCTTACAGAAAGCGACTGAAGTACAATACAAAAGATGGAGAAGACTCTGTTTCCGACAGTTGATATAACAGTTGTAATGTCTGCATTTTTAGGAAAAGAGCAATTTTAATCTATACTGACATAAAGTCAAGGGCGCATCGCTTAAGATGGATTGGCTCAGCATTTTTAAGGCAGAAACCGGTTTTTCTTTTCTGCCACCGTTAAAAACCTTTGGTCTTTTGCATCAGGCTACTCCACCATGTGCATCCTTCCTCCTCTCCTGACTTTCTCAAAACTAAAACTGGAACCTCCTAAGTGCAAATAGTTTAGATGGAGCAGATTTTGTCGTCTGTGTCCAGAAAGGATTTCTGACTCAATATGTACATAGGCCAACGAGAGGGGGCACCATACTGGATTTGGTACTTGGCAACGAACCAGGCCAGCTGTCAGATCTCTTGGTGGGAGAGCATTTTGGTGTTAGTGATCACAACTCCCTGAACTTTACTATAGTCATGGAGAGGGATAGGAGCAGACGGTATGGAAAAGTATTTAATTGGGGGAGGGGGAATTATATTGCTGTTAGGCAAGAACTAAGGAGCACCAGTTGGGATCTGATGTTCTCACGGAAATGCACAACAGAAATGTGGAGGTTGTTCAGGGAGCAGTTGCTTTGAGTACTGGATAGGTTTGTTCCACTGAGGCAGGGAAGGGATGGTAAGGTGAAGGAACCTTGGATGACAAGGCATGTGGAACACCTAATCAAGGGAAAGAAGGAATCTTACTTAAGGTTGAGGAAGCAAGGATCGGACTTGGCTCTAGAGGTCTACAAGGTAGCCAGGAAGGAACTGAAGAATGGACTTAGGAGAGCTAGAAGGTGGTATGAAAAAGCCTGGGTGGGTAGGATTAAGGCAAGCCCTAAGGCATTCTATGCTGATGTGAGGAACAAGAGGATGGCAAGAGTGAGGGTAGGGCCAATCAGAATTAGTGGAGGGAACTTGTGCGTGCAGTCAGAGGAGGTAGGGGATGTCCTTAATAAATACTTTGCTTCAGTATTCACCAGTGTGTGGACAGCATGGATAGGCTGATTTGCTTGAACACGTTGATGTTAGGAAGGAGGATGTGCTAGAAATTTTGAAAAACATGGGGATAGATAAATTGCCTGGGCCAGACGGGATATAACCAAGGTCACTACAGGAAGCAAGGGGTGAGATTGCTACCCCTTTGGAAATGATCTTTGCATCCTCACTGTCCACTGGGGTAGTAACAGATGATTGGAGGGTATCAAATGTTATTCCCTTGTTCAAGAAAGGGAATAGGGATAAGCCTTACGTCAGTGATGGGCAAATTATTGGAGAGGATTCTGAGAGATAGTATTTATGATTATTTGGAAAAGCACAGTTTGATTAGAAATAGTCAGCATGGCTTTGTGAGGGGCAGGTCTTGCCTCATAAACCTTACTGAATTCTTTGAGGATGTGACAAAACACATTGATGAAGGCAGAGCAGTGGATGTGGTGTATATGGATTTTAGTAAAGCATTCGATAAGGTTCCACATGGTAGGCTCATTCAGAAAGTAAGGAGGCATGGGATTCAGGGAAATTTGGCTGTCTAGATACAAAACTGACTGTCCAATAGAAGGCAGAGGATGGTAGTAGATGGAAATTATTCAGTCTGGAGCTCGGTGACCTGTGGTGTTCTGCAGGGATTTGTTCTGGGACCTCTGCTCTTGTGATCTTTATAAATGACATGGATGAGGAAGTGGAAGGGTGCGTTTGTAAGTTTGCCGATGACACGAAGGTTAGCGGAGTTGTGGACAGCATGGATGGCTGTTGTAGGTTGCAACAGGACATTGACAGGATGCAGAGCTGGGCAAAGAAGTGGCAGATGGATTTCAACTCAGAAAAGTGTGAAGTGATTCATTTTGGAAGGTTGGAATTTGAATGCAGAATACAAGGTTAATGGCAGGATTCTTGGCAGTGTGTGGAACAGAGGGATCTTGGATCCATGTCCATAGATTCCTCAAAGTTGCGACCCAAGTTGATAGGATTGTAAAGAAGGCGTATGGTGTGTTGGCTTTCATTGGCAGGGGGAAATGAGTTTAAAAGCCGTAAGGTTATGCTGCAGTTCTATAAAACTCTGGTTAGACCACACTTGGAATATTGTGTTCAGTTCTGGTCACCTCATTATAAGAAGGATGTAGAAGTTTTGAAAGGGTGCAGAAGACATTTACCAGGATGCTGCCTGGACTGGAAGGGAGGTCTTATGAGGAAAGGTTGAGGGAGGTAAGGTTTTTTTCATTGGAGCGAAGAAGGATGAGATGGTACTTGATAGAAGTGAACAAGATGATGAGAGGCTTAGATAGAGCAAATAGTCAAAGTTTTTTTTCCCGGGTGGAAATGACTGTTACGAGGAGCCATAATTTTAAGATGACTGGAGGAAGGTACAGGGGAGATGTCAGACGTAGGTTTTTCACACAGAGAGTGGTGGGTGTGTGGAATGAGCTGCCACCAGTGGTGATGGAGTCAGACACTTTAGAGACTTTGAAGTGACTCTTGGATAGGCACATGGAGGATAGTAAAATGTAGGGTATGCAGGGTAGTTTGAGCTTAATAAGATAATCGGTCGGCACAACATTGTGGGCTGAAGGGCATGTATTGTGCTGTACTGTTCTATATTCTACGTTCTATGTTCAATCCATGTTCTTAATTTGCTGATGACACATTAATAGATGGAAGGGCATACTGCAATGAAGACAGAAGGAATCTGCAAGGTTTCTAGTGAGACTGGATAAAAGCTTAGAGGATGGAGTGTAATGCAGGAAAGTGTGAGCCCATGCGCTATGGTAGGAAGAATCAAAAGGCAGACTATAATTCAAATGGAGAGAAAGAGAGATTGAGAAAAAGAAAATTGCAGTACAGAGGAACCTGGATGTTCCTGTAGAGGAAACACAAAACGTTAACATTTGGGTCTGGCAATGAGTAAGAAGGCAAATGGAATTTTAGCCTTTATTGAAGTTTAAACATAGGGATGCCTTGATACAACTGAACAGGACATAAGTGAGACCGCACCTGAAATATTTTGTACATTTTTGGTCCCTGAATTCAAGAAATGATACTGGAGGTCGTTTAGATGAGATTCATTAGGCTGATTCCTGGAATGAAGGGGTTATCTATCAAGAAGGTTAACAAGTTAAGCCTTCATTTATTAGAAGAATGAAGGTTAATCTTATTGAAACATTCAATATTCTGAGGGAGCTTGACAGGGTAGATACTGAGAAGATGTTTCCACTAGTGAAGAAATCTCAAACTAGGGCACATTGCTACAGAATAAGGTTACATTCATTTAAAACTGAGATGCAACAGAATTTCTTCTTTCAGAGAATAGTGAATGTCTGGAGTTCTCTACTCCAGAGAGTTGTGGAGGCTAAATCACTGATAGTATTTAAAAGAAAAGGACGCCGCTACAGTTTGATGAGTTGAGGGCTATGGGGAACTAGCTCAAGAGCAGAGTTGAGGTCTGAGGCAGATCAGCCATGATCTTATAGAACAGTTGGACAACTTCATAGAATCATAGAATCTATGCAGTGTGGAAACAGGCCTTCGAGCCCAATGCGTCCACACTGACTCTCCAAAGAGTATCCCACCCAGACCCGTCCCCCTACCCTATCCCTGCATTTCCCGTGGCTAATCCAACCAACCCACACATCTCTGAACACTTTGAGCAATTTAACATGGCCAATCCAACTAATCTGCACATTCTTCAACTGCGGTAGGAAACTGGAGTACCCAGCGAAAACCCACTCAATGACGGGGAGAACATGCAAATGCCACACAGATAGTCACCTGAGTCCCTGGCGCTGTGAGATAGCAGTGCTAACCACTGAGCCACTGTGCCATTGTGAGGGGATGAATATCCTACTCTCAAACCTGTACAATGGAGATACGTCATTCTTTAGGTCATTTAAAACAATCTTTTAAAGATAGAGCCTGACAACGGACTGTAGTACATTGACAAATCATTTCAAGACATGGCCTACTTGGAGAGTGATACATACCATGTTATCATATTGCTATCCCTGCTCAAATGGTCCCACAGAATGTATGTATGTTCTATCTAACCAACAATCATTGTGTCACGCAACAAAACAAGACTGTCAAATTTCTTTGGATTTCATTTTCATTAAACACCAATTCAGAAAGGATTGCTATCCTCAGCATAATGTACGTGCGTACATAAGTGCAAACCCAAATGTGTAGCTATTCCAAAAGTCAGGAAGAAGATCAGCTCTGCTTCTGCTTGAATTAGTGCCAACATCTTCTCTCCGCTATCTCATACTGTCTCTTTCTGTTGCACCACCTTCTGCCCAAGCTTGTTCTCACCATTCTCACTGCTCCATTCAACATCTTCCTTCACTCAGCCACCCCAAAACTTGAAGCATTGTATTGCATTTCCTACTGTCTTAGGGCACCTCATCACCTTTCCCCCAGTTGGGCAGTGGGTACCCATTATTGAGCTCCTCAAACCCTACACGGAGAGCATTCTGGCACAGGCTGGTGAGGAATTAGACTGGTCCTGCAGTGATGTTGAAACACGCATGTCCAGCTAAGATGTATTGTCCATTGCTGTGCTACAGTCCCATAACTCCACTGTCACCCGAAACTCTACCCCTTGCTTGTGATGTGCTCTTTCTTTTGCCTCCTGCAGGTACAAGTGGCAGCTGCATGGTCTTACTGGCCAAGAGGCTGAACCCACAAAAAGCATAGCTCCCTCAGATGAAGCACCAGCAAAACTGCCTCCTGCACCTTCCACTTGTTCAGACACTGACCCCTTGGTGGGTATGCTTGTTAGAATTGATTCGGGAACACATGCTGATGATTACACCTCTGCCACTTCTCTGCAGTTGGCCGAAGGAGAAATACCTCAGGGGTTGCTAACGTTCAGAGGATTGCCGGAAACCAGGCATCTCCTCAGCCCCAGGTGGGAGTGGACCCCATGGTGCTGGTGCTTAAGAACCCCTTAGAAACACACAAACAGGCAGAGAACTAGCAGGTAGGTCTGTCATGCTGCCTCTGGTAAGCGTCCACCAGTAGATGCCATCATTTCTGAGCAGACCTGAGTGAAAGTGGGCTGCCGTCGACATGTGGTGCAAACTGAATTTCAGAGAATAGTGTGAGCAAATTTATTAGAGATCGCAGAGAGAATCCCACTGTGAAAGTTGGTGAAAGTGACACTAAGTTGATTTCTGGTAAAATTCAGACCTGTATTGTTATCCCAGTAATATTGCCAGAATATTATCTTCCTCCATGCCTGTTCAACTATGAATTATTACAGTTCCACAATGCCTACTTCCATATTTCCAACAGAGGAAAACCATCCTATCTGATGAAGAACTTGACTATCTCAACACATACTCAAAGATAAACTTTTAATCTCTAACAAGGCATGGCACTTAATTCCTTCTTCCCAGAAATTGTGAGCCCCATTTTAAAAAGATGGGAATAGGTGGTCACTGGCAGTCAGTGGGCTGTTCATAGTCCTAGGCAAAGGTGACTTTGTCCAGTAACTTATCAGAGTGCAGTGTGATGATGTTGGTAGATTGTGGTGGGAGCATGGCTGACTACTATGGCCAATCTACCAAGAAGGTTCTGCAGCAAATAAGACAGGTTGCCACAGCAGTTTGAGTAAACTGCTGGCTCAGGGCTCCTCTCAGTGCATTTTCTTTTTGCCTCCAACTTGCACATATTTTTTTGAAGTCTAAGCTGCTTTTATTTCGGTTGTGTAAGGTGTAGCAATCCTTGGTGAGTTTCTCCCCGCACTCAGCATCAGTATCAGAACTCCTAGGCGAAGCTTTTAGAGTGTCTTTTTCGTGCTTCATTTGACAGCCATGAGAGCATGCCACAGGCTTGAGTTCTCCATAGAAGGTTTGCTTTGGCAAGTTAGTGTCGGGCACTCCAGCCAAATGTCCAAACCACCTCAGCTGTGAGACTGTCTCCATGTTTGGTGTGAGCACCCTCAATTACTACACCTGCTTTGTCAATTCTTGTATGCACCCCATCACTGCTCAAGAAAGAATTCTGCCACAATAAGTGAATGTGCCCAATACTGACAGCTTGTATATGGATCTTAGGTTTGAGATTGGGATAGTATGATGGGATTAATGTGAATCTGTTTTTTACCTGATGCAAAAACAGAACTTGCTGGAAAAGCTCAGCAGGTCTGGCAGCGTCAGATAAGCAAAAAAATCAGCAAAATGAGCAAAGAATTACTGTTTCTGGTCCGGTGACCCTTCCTCAGATCCTTCCTCAGCGGGGAGGTGATGGCCCAGTGTATTATCACTGGACTGTTAATCCAGAGACTCAGATAATATTCTGGGGACCTGGGTTGAAACCACTGCCACGGCAGATGGTGGAATTTGAATTCAATAAAATATCTGAAATTAAGAGTCTAACGATGAGTGTGAATTATTGGGGGGAAAGCCAACGGGTTCACTACTGCCCTTTAGGGAAGGTCTGCCTTATTTGGTCTGGCCTACAAGTGACTCCAGGCTCACACCAATGTGGTTGACTCTGAACTGCTCTCTGGGCAATTAGGGATGATCAGTAAATGCTACCTAGCCAGTGATACCTTCATCCCATTAATGAATATAGTAACTCTGATTTTTTTTCTTCACAGATGCTGCCAGACCTGCTGAGCTTTTTCAGCAACTACTGTTTTTGTTCCTAATTTACAGCATCTTCAGTTCTTTCAGTTTTTGTTTACATGATGCAATTGGTTTACATAACTGTGATTTCAGTGAGCATGTCTAAAATGAGCATATGAAGAGAACAATCGTGGACGCCTAAAGAGCTGTCCTTGAGAAATTACCATGTTCCCATGTAAATAAAAGAGTTTTACTGTACCTGAGGAATTGAAAAGCCAAAACAAAGAATTGTGGATGCTGAAGATCTGAAACAAAAGTGGAAATTGCTAGAGAAACTCAGCAGGTCTCGCAGCATCTGTAGCGAGAAAGCAGAGTTAATGTTTCAAGTCCAGCGACCTTTCAGACTCAATTAGAGATAAGGAATAAACTGCTTCAGTGTCACTGCTTGTGCAGGCACTAATCCAAGATATGCCAGGCCTATATCTCAATAGTAGTATTGGTTTAAAGCAATTGTGCTCGTCTGAAACAGACTGACACATTACTTCAGTTTTGTTCACGCTGATCATAAGACTGAAGTTGTCAGGAGCAAATTACTGCAGATGCTGGAATCTGTACGGAAGATGACAAAAACGCTGGAGATGACAATGTCCATCGAGAGAGAGCAAGCTAATGTTTCGAATCTAGATGACTCTTCGTCAGAGCTGAAGTGAAGTATGGAGGGAGCAGCATTTATACTATTGTCGGGAGGAGTGCAGGCTTTGGGGGCGGTGGTGTGCTTGTGGCAGATTTTCACCAACACTACACATCCCACCATCACTACAAGCACTCCACCGCACCCCTCCAGAGCTTGCACCCTGCCAACTGAAGTAGTCTCATGATTTGGAGAACAAGTCCAAGCTACATTACATGGTAGCTTTGATCCAGCAAGTATTGCACAGTCACAGACAAACAGACATTGCAAAGTATTTTCTTGCAGTTGTTGAGCTTGGTCCAGAGCAGTCCCAGCTTGAGCAGCTTTCTGTCCATGTGGCCATCAGGCTGACCTCAGCAACATCATCAGGGAAGGTATAGTTGAGAAAGGTGGAGAAAATCAAAGAAAGTTAACATTAACACACACCATGCACAATTCCATCATTAACTGGTATTGAGTCAAAAGACTTCACCATTATCCAGGATATGTGTGAGCCTGATATCATGAACTGTCTAACTCTTGGGCAGCCAGCGTTAACGAATACTGGAGGTGATCGGGGAGGGGGTGGCGAGAGAAGTGATATCCCACCATGATCAGAGGAAGGCTGGAGTTTGGAAAATGACGGGCAGTTTTCTGGATCTCAGGCAGATTTTCTGCTCCACCTGGCCCACATGGAGATTTTAAAAATGTCATTTTAATAAAACAAAGATTGGCCTTATCCAGCTTGTTTATTTTCTCGTCCCGTGGTTCTAATACCAAGCTGTAGGACATTCCCGGCATGATGAAAAGGATGATGACTGTGAGCTGATGAATTGAAAATGCAAAACCTTTGTTCAAAACAAAGGTCTCAGCACAAACAAAACAAGGGGCGGCACGGTGGCTCAGCGGTTAGCACTGCTGCCTCACAGCACCAGGGACCCAGGTTCAATTCCAGCCTTGGGTAACTGTCTGTGTGGAGTTTGCACAGTCTCCCCGTGTCTGCGTGGGTTTCCTCCGAGTGCTCCGGTTTCCGCTCACAGTCCAAAGATGTGCAGGTTAGGTGGATTGGCCATGCTAAATTGTCTGTAGTGTTCAGAGGTGTATGGGTTATAGGGGGATGGGTCTGGGTGGGATGCTTCAAGGGGTGGTGTGGACTTGTTGGGCTGAAGGGCCTGTTTCCACACTGTGAGGAATCTAATCTAATCAAACTACAGACAGATCAACTTCAGTAGGAAAGTATTCCAATTTGATGATCCAAGACAAGTTTAACAATCGCTTAGGACATGTATAGATGAATTAAGGAAAACCAGTAGGCATTTGTTAAAGACATATTGTGTTTAATGAATTTGTTTGAGTTTTTGGGTCATGTAAATAGATTGATGAAGACAATACAGTTCATTTGGTCAAAGGGATTTCAAAAGGCATTTCATCAGGTAACAGGTTTGTCCAGAAAGTTAAAGCTCACGGAATGAAAAGAAAGCTGACCGCACCGACATGAACCAAAAAAAAAGTGCTGGAGAAACTCAGCAGGTCTGGCAACATTTGTGGAGAGAGAAACAGAGTTAACATTTTGAGATGGTATGACTCTCCTTCAGAATAGAACAGTTGGTGGTTTGTAGTCAGGAACAGAACAGGATTGGAGGTTTAATTTGAGGAGCTAGACATCAAGACGTTGCAGCTGAGCTAGTGAGATGGGCAAAGACATGTGGCACAGACAGAATGCATGTGCATTCTCATTGTTTATAGTCAGTATGTTTTGGACATAAAGAAGTGTTGCTTTTCTCACCTTTGGAGAGTATATTTCAATTAAATAATTTAGCAGCAATATGTCATGGAGTTAAAATTAGGTGATTTATTGTCTCTCACACACAATATATAAATATAGCCCACTTTTACAGTTTACAATTAATTCAGTCTCTGATTTAAAATTCCAAGACTCCTACATGACAAGCTCATGATTTAATGAATAGGTTTGGTGATTTAACGCTGAAGAGAAATATTCACAGTAGGTTGTGAGGTTTATTGTGGTTAAATATCTGTTGCGCTGGTTCTCAGGTGAATTTTAAAACTGGAACAAGGGAAGTACTTTGACTGTTTAATGACTTTCAGCTAGTTTCAGCGTCTCGATCCCAGGCTGTTTGATGACTGATCGTTCAAATGGATTTGCTGAATGCAGCCCCTGAACCCAGTTCTGATCACATGACAGATGGGTTGACATTTTTGGGGCTCACACAGTCTAGTTTGTGGGAAACCATTGCGATACCATCGGAAATCAAAACTGGCCATTGAGTATTAATTATCCCTTCAGTCCAGTATGTAACATTGTGATATAAATTATGTGAATTATACATATTTTTAATATTATTTGAAGCTTGGGTTTTGAATTGTTGGTTAACCCATCGATTAGTTTAGAGGGCTACTTTCGAACATTAATTTTTTTTGACTTTAGGATTTTATGAAATATCAAGTAAGACAATTGAGCTTCAATTTTCTGTTAGAAACTTCTGAACTGGGATGTTTATTTTAAGCTTAAGGAAAACACTCATAGTAGAGAGACAGAGACTTTTTTTTCAGGTTTACTAGTTTTGAGTAGTTCTGTGAGAAGCATATATTAAGCAGTACTCCTGATAAGGGGTGTAAATAATAAAACCAGATTGCTTTAAGTTAATGATCATACCAAACCAGACTGTTGACATAAAACCCTGAAGAGCACTTTAGGCTGAGTTTGTTAAAATCAGTTAAATTTGTTAAAGTCAGTTCATGATATTTATAGGACTATCATAGGTTCTAGCCTAGGGCTAGTTTCCTTAAACCTATCAGTGTTAGAGAGATGAATTCTGGTATGAGCACTGAACAAGAGGTATTGTTGGGTACTGTACAAATATTTTTAAACTTGTAGAGGGGTGTCTCAGGATTCATGGCATTATTCTTTCACTTTGTGTTTAAAGATCATTGAATTTGTGTTGTAACTAAATAAATTGATGTATTTTGTTTTATCTTCATTTCTTTTATGAAAGAAGCTTCAGTTTTACAGTTAGATGGGGAAAGACATATGGCATATTGACATGTAATATTGTCAGCTTCTGGTTCATTGAGAGACCACTTCATTAAAACCAACACAAAACATGATCTATCAAGCCACGTTACAGACTGGGATCAGACTTGTTCGGCTGGGAATTAGAACAACACTGTGACAGGCAGTGTGGAAACTCCATAGCCTTTAGCTTAAAGAATGAAATCTTTGAAATCCACAAGTGGCTGTAAGGTATCTTCATCTACATTCATATTTAATCAGGTGTTTACTGGAGACCTGACATTGTCTGCAGTTGAAAAACCAAAAGAAAACACGATTTGTGGGAGCTATCTTAAAAGCACATGTTCAAACTTTTAAAAATATTCACTGAAAGTTCATAATATATATATTTATGTTTATCATGGGAAGTAGCAGATGAAAATTAATGCAGAGAAGTGTGAAGTGATATATTTTGGTAAAAGAATGAGGATATGATATAATAGAGGATACAAAAGCGGATAAAATAGAGGATACAATTCCAAATGGGTGCTAGTACATGGAGGGTTCATATGCACAAGTCCTGGAAGGTGAGGACGATCTGGGCGTTCAGTTGATAACTGGATCCATGGTTTCATCAGTAGCGGCCCAGTGTATCAATGCAAGCAAGTTATGTAAATCTGTGTAAATCATGAACTCAGCATTAACTGGAATATTGGGTCTAATTCAGAGCACCACATTAGAGGAAATGGGTAATACATTTAGAGGTGGTGCAGACAAGATTTATGAGATTACTTTCAGGATGGTGCATTTCTATTGCTTGGATAGATTGGAGAAGCTGAGATTGTATTCCTTTGAGAGTTTTGAGAGGAGATTTGATAGTCGTGTCTGTGAGGATGTGGACAGAGTATGTAGGGAGAAATATTTCCTTCTGGTGGAAAGATCAGGAACAAGGAGATATGGATTTAAGGTAGTTGGCAAATGAGCCAACAATGACACCAGAAAAAACACTTTTATTATACAGTGAATAGTTAGGATCCGTATTAGCACCTAAAGAGCAAAACATTGCAGAGCTGCAGTGAAGGGATATCTGTGATTTCCTCTTGCAGACAGCTGCCACACACTTGATGGGCTGAATGGTCTCCCTCTGCGCTGCAACCCTTTTATGATACAATTCCATCACTCATGCACATGATCACCTGCACACTTTGTAAATTAATTTCACTAGAATACAATATTGACCAGAGAGGAAAGAACATGAATCTTTTATTATATATATATTTAAAAAAACTCACATTACAAACATAACTGAGCGTGCTTCAGAGAAATCCTGAGTCTCAAGAGCACTATATTCCTGACCAATACAATGTGAAGCCTGTGTGATTTTTCTTGAAGTCAGGCTGTGTTTGTTCAATTCTCTCCTCCACCATCACTGTGCGTTTTTTGCCACGCATGTTGCAATTGATTGGGTTGCTGACGTTGACCTGCAGAGGTATCTTATTCCTGGAGGGAAAAAAAGAGCAAGCAGTGAGTGGCTTGAAAGAAAATTCCTGATAATAATTCTTGGAGATGAACGTGGGGTAAATTTTGAACTCCTAGTGCCAATGATGGCAAAGTAAACGGTGAGTCTGATGCACAATGAGGAGCAGGTGAGGACTCTGAATCTGCACTCAATGGAGTTCAGAGAGATGAGGGCGGGACCTCATTAAAATTAACAGAATTTGAGGGGCCTGAATAGATTGGACATGGAGAAGATGTTTCCACTAAGAGAGTAGGTCCTGAAGGCACAGCCTAGAATGTAGGGATGACTCTGTAGAACTGAGATGAGAAAGAATTTCTTCAGCCAGAGGGCAGTTAATTTGTGGAAGTCATTGCTGAAAAAGGATGTGGAGGCCTGCCATTGAGTATATTTAAGACAGAGATAGCTAGTTTCTTGATTAGTGAGGGGATCAAGGATTGCGGGGAGAAGGCAGGAGAAAGGAGTTGAGAGACATATCAGCCAAGATTGAATGGTGGAGCAGAATCAATGGGCTGAATGGCCTTGGCAGCCAAAAAGAGAGTGCAGAAGGATATAGGTATTTCTGTGGTGAAGAATAAGGCAGATGCAATGTAGTTCAGTAAAGCGTGAAGTTGCCCATTTTGGTAGATAGAAACAGAATTATTTTGAATATTAAAGGTACATTTACAGAGAATGTATTCAGACAGACCTGAATATCCTTGCATATGAACACAGAAATGAAACAGATATATACAACATGAAATTAGGAGACAAATGGTATGTTAGCTTTCATTACTAAGGAATGAGAGAAAAAGAATAAATATATGTTGCTACAATTATATAGTATACCCGTGAAGCCACACCTGGAGTATTTGTGTGTGGTTTTCAGTCTCCTTGCCTGAAGGGTATACTTGCCGTGAAGGGTGCAAACAAAGATTCAGTAGGAAAGTTTTTGGTATGAAATGAGAGGATTAGTATGCTGCGTTTATATTCCTTGGAATTAGAAGAGCAAGAGGTGATCTCATTGAAACATCTGAGATTAAAAATTTGCTTACGCAGCACTGATTAAAAAGCAATTCTCCATGGATAGGTAAAGACACAGAATGCTATTGAGTGACCTGTGCAGGAACATCTGTTAATATCAAAATGTGGCTTAAAAATATCCTTGTTAACTTTAATTAATATTTCTATCCACACAGCAAAATAGAAAATGGCCTAGCTTTGTCCTGTACACAAACAATTAACCCCCCTGGTCGACCCATCGTCTCAGCCTGCTCCTGCCCCACCGAACTCATCTCCACCTATCTGGACTCCATTTTCTCCCCTTTGGTCCAGGAACTCCCCACCTACGTCCGTGACACCACCCACGCCCTCCACCTCCTCCAGGACTTCCAATTCCCTGGCCCCCAACACCTCACCAGTTTCAAAATCTCCCCTTCTCCTACTGCATCCCTAAACCAGCCCAGTTCGTCCCCTCCCCCCACTGCACCACACAACCAGCCCAGCTCTTCCCCCCCACCCACTGCATCCCAAAACCAGTCCAACCTGCCTCTGCCTCCCTAACCGGTTCTTCCTCTCACCCATCCCTTCCTCCCACCCCAAGCCGCACCCCCAGCTATCTACTAACCTCATCCCACCTCCTTGACCTGTCCGTCTTCCCTGGACTGACCTATCCCCTCCCTACCTCCCCACCCACACTCTCTCCACCTATCTTCTTTACTCTCCATCTTCGGTCCGCCTCCCCCTCTCTCCCTATTTATTCCAGTTCCCTCTCCCCATCCCCCTCTCTGATGAAGGGTCTAGGCCCGAAACGTCAGCTTTTGTGCTCCTGAGATGCTGCTTGGCCTGCTGTGTTCATCCAGCCTCACATTTTATTAACCCCTCTGCAGTCTGTTTTTGAATATGAATAAAATGATAGAAAGGATCCTTAAGTAGGACTTGTTTAGCAATAACCTTCTCACTGATGCTCAGTTTAGGTTCCACCAGGATATCTCAGTTCTTGATCTTATTGCAGCCTTAGTTCAAACATGGACATAACAGCTGACCTCCAGCGGGAAAGTGCAGGTGACAGCCCTTGACACCAAGACTCTACCTTAACCAGTGTGACAGACCTGGATGCATTCTGGGTCCAAATGTAACAAGACCCGGTCAATACCCAGGATTGGGCTGAAAAGTGACAAATAACATTCATGCCACACAAGTACCAAGCAATAACTACCTCCAATAAGAGGCAATCTAACCGCTACCTCTTGACATTCAATGGAATCCCTCAGGATCAACATTCTGGGGGTTATCATTGACCAGAAGCTGAACTGGGCTAGATACATAAATACAGTGGCTACAAGACCAGGTACAACAAATGGACTGCTGCAGCTCAAAACCATCTTCTCAAAGGCAATAAATGCTTGCTCAGCCAGTGAAGCCCACATGCCCTGAATGATTAAAAATAAAATTAAAAATAGTTAGTTTGTAATTTTCCACATTGCAAAATTATTCTGACCCATTTTATTGACTGCAAAATGTTCAACCATTGGAGCGAGGATGTCAAGCTTATATTTGTGGGTTTATTTCTCTCCCCTTTTTAAGCATCTGTAACATTTGCAACTTACTTGTCCTTAGCACCACACCTATACCTAAATAGGTTTGAAACTGTGTGGCCAGTAACTCCACAGTTCTAAGAGATTTAGAATAGAAAGGATGAAAAGCTTTCATTTTTGGGGTTAATAGTTGAGCTAGAAATTGTGCAAACACTCAGAATTAGACTGGATAGACTGACAAATGGAAAGGGGTTGAAGTGATATGGAAATAGGGTGGGTATGTGTTTACATAATAATAACACTGAAAAATGAGAATGGACCCTACAGAGCTTTGTAAAATTATTAATAGGATAGAAATGTTTACCACTGAGTGCTATATCAAGGCAAACCATGAAATCAGGCCAGGGGACGACAGCATGTTGGTAAAAAGTTAAGGCCAGGGCTTCACACATACAAAAGAGGAATATTTTCACTGTCCTCCACCGGTTATATTGGGCTGGAACACCAAATTGTGACAGTGCCTTGATATTTTACTGCAGGTATCTCTTCTCTCAGAGGGATGTGAGTCTTTAAACTCTTTGCCACAGAGAGCTGTGGGGCAGACTGCCTGTTCATGTGTAAGGCTGAGATACAAAGATTCTTAATCAGTAGGAGATTCAAAAGTTACAGGGAAAAGGCAGGGAAGTGGATGTGGGGAATATCAGAACAGCCGTGATCCTCCTGGATGGTGGAGCAGGCGAAAGGGGGTGAACAACATATTCCTGTTGCTTTCTTTTTTGAAGGTTTTTCTTATTACGGGCTTACGGTATGCCAAAGTTGCAGGCCTTTGGTTTTAATTCATTTGTGGGAGCCTTGTTGAATTTCTGCAGCACACACTGTAGATGGTACACACTAATGCCAATGTATACTATTGTTGGAGGGAGTGAATGTTGAAGGTGTTAGTTGGTCTGTCAGGCAAGCAACTGCTTTGTCCTGGATGGTGTCCCAATTCGTAAGCATTGTTGGAGTTGCACTCAGTCAAGAAAGTTGGGAGTATACTATCACACTCCTGATTGTGCCTCATTGATAGTAGATAGGCTTTGATAAGCTGTGTCAATCAGCACAAAGTTCCTGGTCTACAGCTTGCTCTTGTAGCCACAGTGCTCATATGATTAGATAAGTTCCTGGTCAATGGTAACCCCCAGTAAGTTGATCATGGAAATTTAATGATGACTACCAAAGGGAAATAGTTATTACCTGGCCCTTGTGTGGAGTGCATGTTATTTGCCACAAGTCTCCCTCAGCCATAATGGAGACCGAGCCCCATGCCATTGTCATAAATGTCATCCACATATTAGCAGTCTAGTCAACAGAGTAAACTGCAGCACTTCACACTCCCAACCACAGAGGTAGGCCTAGTGCCAAACTAACTCTGATAATGTGGCTGGCTTGATTTTAAATAGGGTTTAATGTGGATGTTCAAAAAGACTTACTACAGAGACCCTGCCTGTTATGGAAATCAGACTACTGCTTTGGGTCCTACAAAGCTCATCTGGGCCAATGGTAACCTGAGACCCCTATCCTTCATGTTGACAACCTGCCCTGTAACATTACCATGAAAGCAGTGACAGCTTCTGTCTTATCTTGGGGCTTCCATCTGAAAAACAACACTAGAGAGACTTGTTGGATGATGTACAACTAGTCTGCCTGATTGAAGAGAAGTCAGGGATTGCTCCACTGCAAGAATGGACAGTCAATCACACTTATATGTTGGTTAGTCAAAACTAACCCCTATTCTGGGTGCAGGAATGAGGTTCAAAATTTCTTAAACAACCGCATTGAATGTGTTTCACCAGCAACCAGCATTCTCTGTGTTTGTTTCAGATTTTGGCATGGACTGGTTGGACTGAAGGGTTTGCTTCCATGCTGTATGACTCAATAACTCTATGACTGTCAGTATTTAATAAAAAAGTAATTATCAAAAGGATGAGCTAGAGACTGAACTATGTCCCTCACTTACACATTCCTAAGAAATATGGATTTAAAAAGAAATCAGCAGCTGATAGAAGCAGAAACAGAAAGAGAGTCAAAGACCTGACTGTTTCTCTCTATAATGTGTTCAGAGAATGGGTTCATTCAGATATTCACAGGGCCTCTTGGTTAAATTATCTCTGAGGTTCACCCAAGGCCGCCTTTGCACAAAAGAAGTGCTGTAGCATTCTGATTCTTCCACTACAGTGCACCCTGCATTTCCTCCTGTACATCTCAAAAAAATTCCTTCACTTCTGCACAATCATACTTAGACATGATAGGATGCTAATGCCACAGATAATTCTTGAATTCAGCAGGAGCCTAGTTTCTGGAGGTGCCTTGATTAATGCGTCATTGTATTATGTGTCCCAGAGTTCACAGTCTGACCGGATTTTTGCCTGTAGATCGGAGCAAAAATCAACATTAAAGACACTGGCCAGAGATCACGCTTTTTATGTCAGTTTCAGACACTGGTTACTGAGTTTTGTATTACGAACATTAGCTCACGGGAGAAGCTACCTAAGTTGCACTTCTCTAACAGGCATTGAGTCTTACTAGTGTGCTATTCCCATTCACCCCAATTCGAACAAATGAACAGGGATATGTGCCTTTCGAACTCTGGACGGGGGAAGGGACATCCACATTGCACATCAGTATTTGTGGAAGAGAATCATTTCAGAGCACATGGCAAAGTTTTACAGTGAAAATGCATGGGAACAGATATCTTCTTAGCAGCTCCCATTCCTAAAAACAGGGATTGTGACAATAGTAGACATCATAATCAAGAAGCAATTTTTCACAGAAAGCGAGATGGAAATCTGGAAATTTCATCCCTCCAATTGGTATTTTTGGATTTAGTATTTTCTCAAGTTTGGGCACCTCAAGAAATTATCCAATTAAGGTGTTTGTAATGATAAAGGGATATGATAATTCGAAAGGTACAGAAAATAGATTTTCCCTGGTGGAGAAAATACAGTACAGGTGGCATGTTCTAAAACTGGAGGCAGATGGTGCAAGATTGAAGGCTGGAAATATTCACACAGAAAATAGATGAAATCTGTCACATTCTCTCTAAAAGGCAGCTGTAGCTATTTTAATTTAAATGATTGACACAGAGGTTGATAGATTTTTGTCAAATTATTAAAAGATTTGCAGAAAAGGTGGATAAGTGAAATTGAGACTAGCAACAGTCAATGCATATGGTAGGACAAACCTATAGGCCTCAGTTGCCTTCTCCAGTGCATTTAATCCAATCCTTGTCATTGTTATTGGAAAGTATGCTGAAAGAAGACACTAGTTTGGAGGATGTAATGATAATGTCCTTGGGCTATAATCCAGAAGCCTAACACTCTGGGAACATGGGTTTGAATCCCACAATGGCAGATGCTAGTCTAATGGCAACCATATAACCATTATTTATTGTTGTAAAAACCCATCTGATTCCCTTAGGGAAGGAAATCTGCTGTCCTTATATGGTCTGGACTACATGTGACTCCAGACCCACAGCATTTGGAGATGGACAATAAATGTTGGCCTAGCAAGCAATACCCACAACCCAAAATTGATGAAAATTATAGACAAATAATTCAGACAGTAGCAGAGCGAGACAAGGGAAATGAAAGGGTCAAAGGTTCTGCACTATTTTCATCCAGTGAAATTAGTTAGATATTTTTCCTAACCAACCTGTTCAGAGACATTGTACGCAGCTCTAGAACAAGTGGCTCTTGAACCCTGGCCTTCTGGTTCAGATGTAGGAACACTACCAGCTTGCTATAAGAGCTCTCTCCAATGATATTAATTAACTCAACTTAGGCAATAGGATGAAATAGTCATACATCAGTGCTCCATAGTTTAATTAAACACCCAGCAACTCAGATGTTGAAAAAACCTATTATGTTTCCTCTACATTTGATAAAGAGAATGAGAAAGAACTTACATTCATACAGTGCCTTTCACAAGCACGACATTCTCATAACATTAGAAAATTGCTTTAGAAGTTTTGAGGCCTTCAAGAGGCGAGAGAAACTTGTAGTTTCTTCTGAGGTAATGTCTATCATGGGGGACCCAGTAATTAGTGACTAAAACTGACAATAAGGTCTCAAATGTCAGCGATAAGATAATGACCAGATAATTTATTTTAGTGATGTTTATTCCCGGAAGGAAGTATTGGCCATGATACTGAGGTGAACTTTCCTGTTCTTCTTCAAAGGGTGCCCTCTGAATTTTATAGGTCCACTAGAGAATAAATGTTTCATATGAAAAAAATGCATCTTCGACCGTGTAGCATTCCTTCAGTTCTGCATTGAATTAACCCAAATTTTGTGCTCAGTTCCCCAGGATGGGTCATTAATGCACAGCCTTCTTACTCAGTGGTGAGAGCGCATACAGTTGACTGCTGTTTATTTGCTGTTTGGAGCAGAGAGAATCAGGAGTATGACATGAGGTTTCCCATAACATTTACACAGCAGAAGGGAAGAGGGGATGATACACTCCTGCATTTCAGCCATGCCTTTGTTTGGAAAAGATGCTAAGCCCAGGCCTCAGCGTGTTTTGGCGAATTTAAAGATCTCATGGCAGGATTGAAACATCCAAAGCTGTCTTGACTTTGACCAGTACAATTAAACCACACTTTACTCCTCACAAACTACCTGCTCACTGTTTTTTGTGGGATATTTCCAGTACAAAATATTACGTTTCGCTCTCAGCAGCTTAAAAGTAAATTTTCATGTGAAATACTGGCTGAATTTTTGGAAGAAAGTGTTGACAATAATGTTTCCATGTGTTAACAAACATGTGGAATGGACTTTTGTTACCTTTTCATTTTTAGGCTGATCCCAGACTTGTCAACTCAGCCACATAAGACTCAAAGAGATTTGTAAATGCTTCTTGTCAAGAGTGGGGTAAATGTCATGATTTACTGTATCCGCTGTTCCCGTTGTGGCCTCCTCTACATCAGGGAAAACAAGCGAATGCTTGGGGAACACTTTGCGGAAGACCTGCGCTCAGTTCACAACAAACAACTACACCTCCCAGTCGCAAACCATTTCAACTACCACGCCACCCCCCCCACCAACTCCTCGGACAACATGTCCATCCTGGGCCTCCTGCATTGCCACAATGACGCCACCTGAAAGCTGCCGGAACAGCATTTTATATTTTGCTTGGGAACTCTGCAGCCCAATGGTATTAATGTGGACTTCACAAGCTTCAAAATCTCCCCTCCCCCGACCACATCCCAAAACCAGCCCAGCTAGTCCCCGCCTCCCTAACCATTCCTCCCACCTCAAGCCCCACCCCCATCATCTACCCACTAAGCTCATCCCACCTCCTTGACCTGTCCATCCTCCCTGGACTGACCTATACCCTCCCGAACTCCCCACTACATTCACCTTCACTGGCTCTAGCCAGGCCTCTTTGACCTGTCTGTCTCCTCTCCACCTATCTTCTCCTCTATACATCTTCCAACCGCCTCCCCGTCTCCCTATTTATTTCAGAATCCCCTTCCCCTCCCCCATTTCTGAAGAAGGATCTCGACCCGAAACGTCAAACTTTCCTGCTCCTCTGATGCTGCTTGGCCTGCTGCGTTCATCCAGCTCTACACCGTGTAATCTCAAATTTCCTATTGGCTGGATTTCTAGCCCAATCTGATTTTCTGTTCGGTTAAAGGTAAATGAACTGAAAATCTTGTGAACAGTTAGTAAGACTTCTGAATTCCCCAACTTACCAAAACTCACATCAAATCTACGGACCCTTGTGCTGGGGGCATTCAGGAAAAATACAATAAGCAACAGTAGGATTTAAAATTATGACAACTTGGAAGAATTTGTAGCGTTTTGCGTCTCTACTTTGTTTCTCTACTCTGGGTTGAAATCCATTTAACACAGAGCAAAAAGAAGAGCTTAATATGTCTCAGTCTACTTTCAAAGCCTAATAACACCTTAACTTGAATGCTCACCCAGCAGTTTTTTCAACCAATGTTGAATCTCACCCGGGAGAAATTAACCAGATTACAGGGTGTACGCAACCTTTGGTTTATCGAAAATAAAACAAAAACTCAGGAAATGTTGGAGAAACTGAGCTGCACTGGCAGCATCTATGGAAAGCGAAACAAAGTTTATGTTTCAACTTTAACTTGACTTTTCTTCAGGATTATTATACTGATCCTGCGAGTGTTAAGTGGAACAGTGTAGAATGAACATTGCTTAGTGTCTAACATTTGTTGCCTGGGCCCCTGGCGTGTTTTACGTAATAGCGTAGAGTGTGATTTCTTCTGTACTTAACCTATATTTCTAGCCTAACTTTATTTCTTATTTATTACTTTATATTGACAAGAGCTGTAATGTTGAGCTTTTATAGAGATAACAAGGTGTAGAGCTGAATGAATACAGCAGGCCAAGCAGCATCAGAGGAGCAGAAAAGCTGACGTTTCGGACCTAGACCTTGTCACGTGCATTTTTCGACTCTTTACCTAAGATTTTATATCTAGGTACATTTGTACCTAAGATGGTGCCAACTGTAAACTTTCCACAGTACTCTTGTATCCCTGCACTTGAGTACATGTGACAATAAAACCTAACTCTACCTCTATCTAAGTATAGTAATTGCCACTGTATGATGCTTTCAGTAAGTGCTATCAAAAGGAATGCTTCCATTTCCAGTAACAAACACCTTGATAAGCACCAAAAAAAAACGTTTTTCATTAAAGGGACTGTTTTGCACTTTGGATATTTAAATAGCCAACACAATGATTAAGGGATTTTGGCTTCCTATGTGAGGAGGGTGGTGAAGTGAATCCATCTTTGGACTCACAATGCAGAGTATCAGCGATTTGAATCCCACTGCAGATTGTGGAATTAATTAATTAATACCAGCACTATATATTTATTTTCAGGGTGGCTCAGTGGTTAGCATTGCAGCCTCATAACATCAAGGACCTGGGTTGATTCTACCTTTGGGCGACTGTATGGAGTTTGCACATTCTCCCCACAGTCCAAAGATGTGCAAGTTAGATGTTAGGCCATGTTAAATTATACAAAGTGTTCAAGGATGTCCAAGAATGGATTAGCCATGGGAAATGCAAGGTTATAGGGTTAGGGTAGGGGATGTGTTTGGGTTGGATTGTCTTCAGAGAGTCAGTATGGACTTGATGAGCCAAATGGCTTGCTTCCACACTTTAGGGATTCTACAATTCTGAGATGGCCTTCCACACAAGCATTTCTCTGGTTCGTAAATGGATTATTAGTTTAATTAGATAGCTTATTGACAAGAGAAAGATCCTGTTTCCACTGGAAGCCTGTCAATATGGTGCACTGATTTTGACAATAAAGGAATGAACAAATTTCAGATTTTGAAAAAAAAGCTCTGGATCACATTTGCAAGTTATCCCAGCTGATTAATCACTAGCCTGGATATAGTAATGTGTTATTGAGTAAGCAATCAGGTAAAAATCAATTTAGATTCCACCATGGTGATTCATAACATTGAAAAACATGGTCATTTCTTGATAAAAGGTACATAATTATATGAAAACTGCTGGATTGCTTTAAAAAGGCAGCTGGATCACAAATGTTCTTTAGAAGAGATTACAAGTTATCACTGTTCCTGGACTGGACAATGTGTGACTCCAATGTTATACCAGACAATTGAATTGTTAAGTTCTTGGGGCAACAAGACCATTGGGTGGGTGGGGGGTGACATTCTCTTGTGGTGCATGGGTAGTATCTCTATCTCTGGTCCAGGTTAAAGTCAAGTAATAACATCTCTGAACAGGTTGATTTAGAAAATAGTTCAAAAAAAGGAGTATTAAGATTGTTGCTTACGTCCCAAGAACCAATGTTAAACAAAAATGTTGCTATGCGGGTGACATTTTGAGATGCCACAACAAATTGTTCTGTTTTGCGAGTGCATGTTGGCCAAGTGGATAAAATGAGTGGATTTTTTAAAAAATCAGCCCTTAGTTTTTAAAAATATGGCTTTGGACATATGACCCTAACCTGTTCTGTGTCCTGCTCTGTGCTGGCCTCAAACATTGGGCCTCCTTTGTTTAGAACCTGAGGAGATGATTTCAGGGACAGTCCTGGAAATAACAGCTTGGTATTCAATTGTGGGGTCATGATCCAGGGAGACAATAGAATAGCATGGGATCCAGGGTTTGCTAGCTAATTGGATTCAAAATTGGCTTGATGGTAAGAAGAAGAGGGTGATAGTTGAATGTTGTTTCTCAGACTGAAGGCCTGTGACTAGTAGTGGACCACAGCATTCGGTGCTGGGACCTTTATTATTGACGTAAATGATCTGGATGTGAATGTACAAGGCATGATTAGTAAGTTTACAGATGATTCAAAATTCGGAGATATCAATAGCGAGGAAGGTTTTCAAAACTTACGGAGGGATCTTGATCAGATGGGGTAGTGGGCTGAGGATTGGCAAATACAATTCAAAGCAAATAAGTGTGGGGTGCTGCACTTTGAAAAGTCAAACCAAGGTAAGACTTATACAGTAAATGGTAATGTCCTGAGGAGTGTTGTGGAACAGAGGGACCTAGGATTATGAGTGCATAGCTCATTGAAAGTGGCATCACAGGTGGACAGGGTTGTGAAGAAGGCATTTAGCATGCTGGCCTTCATCAGTCAAGGCATTAAGCGTAAGAGTCGGGATGTTATGAGGCCACACTTAGAGTATTGTGTACAGTTTCAGTCACTCTGTTATAGGAAAGACATAGTTAAACTGGAAAGTGTGCAAAGAAGATTTAAAAGGATGTTGCCAGGACAAGTAGGCCTGAGTTATAGTGACGGGTTGGCCAGGAGAGGAATTTATTCTTTGAAACCTGGAAGTATGAGGGGTGGCGTTATTGAGGTGTGTAAAATCATGAAGGGCATAGATAGGATGAATGCATGCTGTCTTTTTCCCAGGGATGGGGAATTGAAAACCAGATGGCACAGGTGAGAGAACGAAGATTTAAGATGGACCTGAGGGGCAATTTCTTCACACAGAGTGGTGCGTATATGGAATGGGCTGCCAGAGAAAGTGGTTGAGGCAGGTACAATAGCAACATTTAAAAAACATTTGGGTAGCTACATGGATGGGAAGTGTTTAGAGGGATATGGACCAAATGAGGGCAATTGGAGCTAGCAGAGTGGGCACCATGGTCAGCACGGACCAGTTTTGAGCAAAAGGACTTGTTTCCACGCTGTATATAGAAATTTATTGTCGTGTATACTTTTACATGAAAAGCACAGTGAAAAAGTTTCATAAGACATCCCACCATGGCTCCTACATCAATGACAGAAGTCATAAATAATAATTCTAAAAAGAATTTCAGACAAAAGGTTATCACAGTTCAGCTAATGGCTCCTGGGCTCAAAGAAACCCAATTAAGGAATGCTGGAAAATCCTGAAGACATGGCTGGGATGAGACCACCATGCCAGGCAGCTGGGTATGAGGCCAGAAGCTCTCGTACTCCACTGCCATCTTGAAAACAAAAAGAAATAGAAGGAATTGTAAGAGAGTTGATGTTCAGCAGGGCACCAACTCTCAGACATTTCATTTTATCTCTCCTGGATTATGAACCAACTTCTGATAACCGAGCTGTTATTTCTAGGACGGTCAGTAACCTGAACCCATCTGAAGATTTTAACTCCACAGCTTCCCACCTCAGACCCTAAACCTGCACTCACTGCTTCAACCTCCTTTCCTAAATCTAGAAATAAAAATCCTCTGGCAGAAGCATTGTTTCAGCCTGTTCCTGCCCCACTGAACTTATGCCTTCCTATACTGATTCTATTTCTAAGCCCCCAACACCTTGTTCAGTCTCTTTTTGCTTACTTTTGTGATTCTTCTGATACTTTACATCAGTCCCACAATTTCCTGTTTTTTTACCATTACTACCTCCTTTTTCACCATGAATGTGCATATCCCGAACCAGCTCAAAGGTATTGTCCTGGTGATGCTGGGAGCAGTGGAAGCTGAGAGGTATAGAGGTGAGAACTGCCATTATTTATTTTCTTCCTTGCTTGTGAAGCACTTCTAAAGGTTTGATGTGAATTATTCATTGTTAATCATTGCTAGTGATTGAAGCCACTACTTGGTCTTAGAGTAATGTCCACGCCACCCACTCAACTGCTGACTCCACAGTGATCAAGGTCATTTTTCTGAACTCATTTCAAGTATTTGAGAAGTTTGGAGAAGGAATTTTTTCAGAATGTATCTTCCTTCAGCTTAGTTTAAATTTCTAACACTTTTGTCAAGAGATTGTAAATTAGTTTAAATTTCTAACACTTTTGCCAAGAGATTGTCTTGCTTTGGGAGGAGGTGTTTAGGGATAACGAGGAAAAGGCAGGCTTTTTGTACTCACTGGCCTATTTGTGCCTGTCATACTCATATATTTTAAAAATCCATTACTCAGCCTGCACACTGAAATCTCTCACCACAAATATGACAGAGGGAGTACAATTACAAACAGTTTGTAACATATGGGAAGAGGGAGCGGAGGTCTCCAGATCTTCAGAATACGAAACAAGAGGAGACGGGGTCTACAGCCAGTGACGCTACCTTTTCTACACACAACCTCTTTGCAACAGAAAGAAGCATCTCTTCAAACCCCTCTACATATCTCTCTTGAACCAAGTCCATTACTCCAGCTTTTTAAATGAGCTTACCTCTGTTGCCTGGCAACAGTTGCCTACGTGCAGAGAAGGGAGCCAACCTCTCCCCCAACAGACTGCTGATGTTAAATAAAAATTTGCAGCCATCTGGGACAGACCCAGAAGTGGGAAAAATCTCTTAAAGCTGAGGATAGGACTGATGAATATAAAAAAATTATATTCCTAGTCTTGCCATTGTTATTGCTGCTTCTCAGTTACTTTCCTGATGATGTTGACCCCTGTTGGGGCAGATATGATCCTAGACAGTGACACAGGTAAGCGCATTGACTACAGGAGGCATCACAAATGAAGAACCAAACAAAAATGACAGAGAAGACCAGCTGCCAAATTTTACAACTAGGCAAACAATACTTTGTAGCTCCTGACCATCCAGCAATTACATTATTTAGCTGAGGCAAAATGAAGAGGTTAAAAATAATCTAGGTCATAGCTGCAGCCTCATCTGGTGCACAGCTGATGGAGCCTACAAACACTGGCCAGCAATGGATAACCCAAATAAATTAATTGCTCCTTAAACCAGGGGTGTAAAATCTACTGGAATGTTTTCAGTGTCAAAGGTTTGCTAATTTAGCTCTGAGACTCTGCAGCTTCAAGGGAATTTTAAAAATACTTTGGGAATTAGGCATCACAGGTCAGGCTGATACTTAATCCTCACCCATACAGCCTTGGTAAGGTGGCAGCCCTTTCCTCAAACCGTTCCTGTCCGGAAAGTGTGGCAGCAGTTGGTAGAGAATTGCAGCCAAGTAGTCTGTCCCATTTTGCTTTTGTTAATCTTGATAATGATTCCATACGTTGAATGACTGGCCTCATTTTGTCAGTGAGTAGATAAGAGTCGACCGCATAAATGAGAGTCTCGAGTCACATATATGACAGTTTGGGTTTTACAATGAAATTGGGATCAGGAACAGACAATTTAGCCCTATAGGCCCTGCTCCACCATTCAATATGATCATGGCTAATCCTCTATTTCAACGTCATATTCCCCATACCCCTTCACAATCCATAAGAAATACGTTATAAATATTTTCTTTAATACATTCAGTGAATTTTACTACAGGAGAGAGCTGCTTTTAGCAGCCTATCTTATATAGATGTTGAAACTGTGTTATAGTACTGAAGAGAGTGAGAGAGCCTTTCCCCTGGGTTAGGAAGCCTGTAGCCCTGAATAACATCTGAGTAGATATCCACAGCCCTGAGATATTATGGAAAAGAATCACTGTGGTAGTGCCGTGCGCCAGAAGTGTAACAACATTGTCAAAGCGATAGAGTGAGAGATGGCTATTCCAGCAAGAACGACATAATGAATGTGACTAGAAAAGTTGATGAGGGTCGAGCTGTGGATGTGGTGTATATGGACTTCAGTAAGGCATTTGATAAGGTTCCCCATGGTAGGCTCATTCAGAAGGTCAGGAGGAATGGGATACAGGGGAACTTAGCTGCTTGGATACAGAATTGGCTGGCCAACAGAAGACAGCGAGTGGTAGTAGAAGGAAAATATTCTGCCTGGAAGTCAGTGGTGAGTGGGGTTCCACAGGGCTCTGTCCTTGGGCCTCTACTGTTTGTAATTTTTATTAATGACTTGGATGAGGGGATTGAAGGATGGGTCAGCAAGTTTGCAGACGACACAAAGGTCGGAGGTGTCGTTGACAGTATAGAGGGCTGTTGTGGGCTGCAGCGGGACATTGACAGGATGCAGAGATGGGCTGAGAGGTGGCAGATGGAGTTCAACCTGGATAAATGCGAGGTGATGCATTTTGGAAGGTCGAATTTGAAAGCTGAGTACAGGATTAAGGATAGGATTCTTGGCAGCGTGGAGGAACAGAGGGATCTTGGTGTGCAGATACATAGATCCCTTAAAATGGCCACCCAAGTGGACAGGGTTGTTAAGAAAGCATATGGTGTTTTGGCTTTCATTAACAGGGGGATTGAGTTTAAGAGTCGTGAGATCTTGTTGCAGCTCTATAAAACTTTGGTTAGACCGCACTTGGAATACTGCGTCCAGTTCTGGGCGCCCTATTATAGGAAAGATGTGGATGCTTTGGAGAGGGTTCAGAGGAGGTTTACCAGGATGCTGCCTGAACTGGAGGGCTTATCTTATGAAGAGAGGTTGACTGAGCTCGGTCTCTTTTCATTGGAGAAAAGGAGGAGGAGAGGGGACCTAATTGAGGTATACAAGATAATGAGAGGCATAGATAGAGTTGATAGCCAGAGACTATTTCCCAGGGCAGAAATGGCTAGCACGAGGGGTCATAGTTTTAAGCTGGTTGGTGGAAAGTATAGAGGGGATGTCAGAGGCAGGTTCTTTACGCAGAGAGTTGTGAGAGCATGGAATGCGTTGCCAGCAGCAGTTGTGGAAGCAAGGCCATTGGGGTCATTTAAGAGACTGCTGGACATGTATATGGTCACAGAAATTTGAGGGTGCATACATGAGGATCAATGGTCAGCACAACATTGTGGGCTGAAGGGCCTGTTCTGTGCTGTACTGTTCTATGTTCTATGTTCTATGTTCTAATTGGCCTCCCCGATCTGTAGAGAATTCCATATGTTTCACTAGCCTTTGAGTGAAGAAATATTTATTCATCTCAGTCTTAAATGGTCTATCCTGTTTCTTGATGCTGTATGCCCTGGTTCTAGACTCCCCAGCCAGGGAAACCATCCACCCAGCATCCAGTCTGTCCAGCCCTGTTACAATTTTATACATTTTAATCAGATCCTCCGTCAGCCTTCTAAACTTATGTGATTAGCAGCCCAGTTGAACTAATTTTGCTTCATAGGACAGTCCTGCCATCTCCTGTATCAACCTTGTGAACTCTGTCACACACCTGCAATTGTAATACAACATGGAAACAGACCCTTCAGTCCAACTAGTCCACATGACTATGTTCCCAGACTAAACTAGGTCCCACCTTCCTGCATTTGGTCCATATTCCTCCAAACCAGCCCAGCTCATCTCCACCTCCTTGACTTGTCCATCTTTTCTCCCACCTGTTGGCTCCTCCCACCTCATTGACCAACACCCCCTCCCACCTCCCACCTACCAGCCTCATCCCCGCTTCCTTGACCTGTCCGTCTTCCCTTGGCTGACTAAGCCCCACCCTAACTCCCCAATTACACTCACCTTTACTGGCTCCATCCCTGCCTCTTTGACCGGTCTGTCTCCTCTCCACCTATCTTCTCCTCTCCACCTATCTTCTCCTCTATCCATCTTCCATCTGCCTCCCCCTCTCTCTCTATTTATTTCAGAACCCCCTTCCCCCACCCCCATTTCTGAAGAAGGGTCTAGACCCGAAACGTCAGCCTTCCCGCCCCTCTGATGCTGCTTGGCGTGCTGTGTTCCTCCAGCTCTACATCTTGTTATCTCAGATTCTCTAGCATCTGCAGTTCCTACTATCTCTGGCTTGTCCAATCCTGTTTCTTCCTCATATAAGATTAACTTACACAGCTATCCAATAGTTTCATGATTATTTCTGCTTTATTTATTTTAAATTTCCAGTTTCTTTTTAAAATGGCTTCATTTTAAATATTAAATTGAGTATTGATCCCATCTTGTGGATTGTCGGTAAGTGATGCCCTAAGCTGTATATAGTGATTCAGTATTTTAATAAGGTGGCTTCTCAGGGTCATTTATGGATCCTGACCCAGGACTGTCAGGAGTAATCACCAGTTATGGGTTTTGTCTGGATGGGCCTATTATTGACCAGAGCTATGTTTACATTCAGTTGAGCAGAATGGACAGGCTCTCAGAGAGTTAACAGCAAACTATCCGGTAAGATAGAGCTGTAGCCTACCACTGAGGTAAAGGAGGGAGGTGCCACCATCCTCAGGTGTCCTCTTCGAAACTATAGAATTTTGAACTCAGAAAAATGACCACAGTTGCCAGGCCACCATTGTGGAGAGATATTGAGGTGGTAACCTTTCTCTCAAAACCATTCATCACCTTTGCTTGACTCCGTTCCCCGCCACCAACCATCTAATCTCTTGCAATTGGAAACTGTCTAGCCAAGGGGAGGTACTGCCACTTGGAGGCCGGAAGCCATTGTACCCTTGATCTGCTAAAATAGACAGAACAGGGGTTTGTTTCTGAGGTGGGATCAGTGGTGGGAAAGGACGGTGCAGCGCAAGATGAAGCCAGCACGCTGACACACACTGGCTTATGGCATCTTATTGTGGGGACCTCTCCACCTACCTTCTCCTTTATCCATCTTCTATCCACCTCCCCCTCTCTCCCTATTTATTTCAGAATCCCCTTCCCCTTCCCCATTTCTGAAGAAGGGTCTGGGCCTGAAATATCAGCCTTCCTGCTCCTCTGATGCTACTTGTGTTCATCCAGATCTTCACCTTGTTATCTCAGCGTCTTATTGCACACCAGCTTGTCTCTGTTCCTGCTCCTAAATTGGGCTAAAGGTCTTGTGCCTTAGTGTCTACCTGTGGAGCTACATTGGCACAGAATGACTACCACATTATCCCTTCCAGCAATTGTCACTGCACTTCCAAAGGTAAATCATTTCATGTAATGTTCTGGCATGTCCTTCAAGCAATGTTGTGATATCATCATAGATGCGCTGGACTTTCTCTATACTGAGGGAAACCTGTCTTCTTTTCCACTTGCAGTGAAATTTATTACAAGGTCCCACCCTCCTAGCCCTGACAATGAGGTTGGGGAATTTGCTATAGCTATTTCTATTCACACTCTTTGAGGAGGCAGAACTTTCAGTTTGATTTTATTTCTGATTATTACAGTAAGTTTCTACCTTTAGGCTTGTCTGGAAAGTCGTCTCACACATTTGATATTTGCCGAGCAAGACTGTCATGACAGTTCATATCTGATTCAGGAGATGTATGAACTGCGACATAAATAGACATTGCCTGTCAACAGGCTCAATTAACCCATGTGATTCAGAGTCTTGCACTCTAGGTGCTCCTCACAAGAAATCCTGTAAGGGCAGCAGCAGTAGGGCCCTCGTAACTATTGCTGCAGGCAGAGGTTTACCAAAACAAGTCAGGAAATGGAAATCAACAAATCTGATGATTCGTAGTCCAGATAAAACGACGATGGGATCAATAGTGACAGCTCGGGGAAATTTTACAGCCTTTGGAGTTGAGATTGGAGACAGGTGAATGAGCATAGTCAAAGGAAAATGTGTTCTGTTAATTTGTAGGTACATTACCATCACGTCCTGCTTTGGCAGGAACAACGTGCAGGGCAAAGGAGCAAATCTAAATAACATTGATAAATAGGCAATTGACACCAATTCTCAAGGGATGGCACATTTTTGATGGTGTTACATTGTCCCTGTACTGTGTCAAATTTTTAGCTGTTCCAAGAAGTGGCTACACAATGAGAGATTGAAGTTTGATGACAACAAGATACGCTTAAATGTTCAATGGTACAATAAGTAAACTTCATGGAATGCTGCAGCCAATGTCTGTCATTGTGAGAGTCGCTCCTGAAGGATACTCCCATTGGATGCAGAGACTGCTGCCAGTTTTGTCAGTCTTTTCTTGTAGCCATTCTGTCCTGGGATCCTATGAAGCTTCTTGGTCACAGCAAGGCCCTGAGCTGTTGTAAAGGCTCTAACTCACTGACGACCCCTAAAACCATCACTGACCAACACCCTACACCAACCGCCCCTTCTTTTTTTAATTTATTCATTCATGGGATGAGGGCATCACTAGCTCAGCAGCATTTATTGCCCATCCCTAATTGCCCAGCGGGCAGTTAAGAGTCAATTGCATGGTATGAGTCTGGAGTCACATGCAGGCCAGACCAGGTAAAGATGGCAAATTCTTTCCCTAAAGAATTACTACTCATGTCTTCCACTGTGAAGACTGACGCAAAGTACTTATTAAGTCCTTCAGCTACTTCCTTATCTCCCATCACTAGCCTTCCAGCATCAATTTGGAGCGGCCCACTGTCTACTTTTGCCTCATGTTTGTTTCTTATGTATTGAAAGAAGCTTTCACTGTGATTTCTAATATGACTAGCTAGCCTACCTTCATATTTGATCCTCTCCTTCCTTATTGCTCGTCTGTCTCCTCTGCACCTATCTTCCCCTCTGTCCATCTTCATTCTGCCTTCCACCTCTCCCTGTTTATTTCAGAACCGTCTCCTCCTCCCTCTTTTCTGATGAAGGGTCTCGGCCCGAAATGTCAGCTTTTGTGTTCCTGAGATGCTGCTTGGCCTGCTGTGTTCATCCAGCTCCACGCTCAGTTATCTTGGATTCTCCAGCATCTGCAGTTCCCTTTTTTTAATTTTGGGGGCAGTTGCTGTCAATACCCACCCAAACAAAAGCTTCATTTGTCATTTTCAAAATTGGTATAGCCCACAATCTGCTGAGTGAACAAAAAAAGTACCCATTTGCCTGTGACTCTCAGATGGATTTCTTTCCGATTTATTTATTCTTTAATGAGACATAGCTGTTGCTGATTGTCCAGCATGAACTGACTTCTTGAACAGCTTCATGTTGCTGTACAGAGACCCACAATGCTGTTCCAAAAGAGATTACGAAGATTGACTCAGTAACAACCATTCATTTCCAAATAAGTTTGTGAGTAGCTTGGAGGTGACTTTTACTGGGGTTAGTGCTACCATGTCTGATGTCCTTGCCCTTGAAGATGAGGTTTCTAAGTCTGGAAAGGTGTGTGTCAGAATAGTGGATAAAAAATGTGGCAGTGCATCTTGTACAGGGACACATTATTGTCTCTTGGAGTTGGCTGTGGAGAGAATGGATACGGTGCCAATCAAGGGGCTGCTTTGGCCTAGACTCAAGATTGTTTTCAGTGTTGTTGGATCTGCACCGTCATTGACACACTTCTGACTTGAGAATTGGAGGAGGGCTGCAGGCTTCGGAGTGTCAGCAGTTTCTACATCAAATCGCAGAGTCGTCTTGCTCTGTCTCTGAGTCTGTGGTCCCGAATGATATCTAAAACCAGGTCATCTCTCTTGTGAGCTTGTTATTCTAAACTGGACATTGCGCTTTCTTTACTCAGAGAGTAGTCAGGGAATGGAACGCTTTGCCTGCAACGGTAGTAGATTCGCCAACTTTCGGTACATTTAAGTCGTCATTGGATAAGCACATGGACGTACATGGAATAGTGTAGGTTAGATGGGCTTCAGATCGGTATGACAGGTCGGCACAACATCGAGGGCTGAACGGCCTGTACTGCGCTGTAATGTTCTATGTTCTATGTTCTAACATTACTGAACCAGGTGGATTTTTCCAACAATGGGAAATGGATTCATAGTCATCATTAGACTCTTAATTCCAGACAAAAATTGAATTCAAACTTCACCAACTACCATAGCAGGATATGAACCCAGGTCCCCAGAACATTCCTGGGCCTCTGAATTAACAGGCCAGCAGCAATACCAGTAAGCCATTGCCTCTCTCTTACACTTACCCCAACTAGTGAACGGGGATTAAGCAGCTTCCAGCACATTGGGTTTGTGGAGCTGGAAATAACGCCACCCATGGTCAAAAAGATTCAATGTCCAAAACAGTCCACCTTGTGGACCCCGTCCCGGAGATGTGAGATACTACAATGTAACAATGAACTTCGATTCTCACAGCACAACTTCCGGATTTCAATTAAATTGACACCATGCTTGAAGTGAACATGAGGGGGCAATGCAGCCTTGGGGTCCGGAAACAGAATTGATCCTGCCTCCCAGACTGAGCTCGGATTGGGAAGAGGTTGTTAAAATCAAACTTTCTCTCTTCAGGACTAGCAGAATATGTGACGGCTGAAGTTCTGCAATCCGGTGCGGGTGGGTAACTTAACTTCGTGTAAGCACGAACTTGCTGCACTGAACAGAATCCTTCTGCTTTTCTACGTGGATACCTGTGCAATATCATGCAAGTGCACAGCTCAGACAGTCTGAGTGCAGCGCTGGAGTTCTTGAGGTTTTGACCAGTAAAGCCTTGTGTCGTGAGCTGAACGTAATTTGCTGTGAATGCACCATTTTGCCTCCTCGCCTCTACTTGTCCATCTTACAGTCTGGTCCTTCCCTCTCGCAAACCCTTCTAGATGAGATATGATTTGGCTGCAGGATCTCTTTTATAATTGAAAGCAGTTCATCCTCCAAAACAAATAACAAGGGAAATGAGTCATCGACACATTAAAGCATTCCAGCTTCCTGTTCGCTAACCAACGTGTGAGCCTCCATTCCCTAGCCTTGGCAGTTGCTATATTAACTGTAGTGAGTTTGTGGATATAGGGCGACTGTGAAATGTACACAAAGCTAGGGATTTGGTTCGGTGCTGATTTCTTCACCTCAGTCAAAATAACATGGGTTTGAATGTCACTCACTCTCAATGTCAAAAAGATGTTCCAGACTGAGACCATTATCACTGCACCATAGAATGTCCTGCGTGTTGGATGAGATGTAAGTGAATGTACCCTTTTTGGGTGGATATAAAGGATACAGGGAGAGGGAGTAAGGAATAAAATAATCCCACCATGTACTGTTTGTAAAGTCTTGTATACAAATTGGATGCCAAGTTACCCTATGCTCAAAAGCATTTAATTGCTTTGGGTTTGATTTATTATTGTCACAAGTACCAAAATACAGTGAAGAGTATTGCTTTGCATGGTATCCAGACAAACCAAGCCTAAGATAAGTACATCAGGGTAATAGAATAGAATGCCGAATATAGTAATACAGCTACAGGGAAGATGTAGGGAAAGATCAACTCTAACATAGGACAGATTCATTCAGAAGTCTGATAACAGCGGGGAAGAAGCTGTTCTAAATCTGTTGATATATGTTTTCAAACTTTTGTATCTTCCGCCCAATGGAAGAGCACATAACCGGTGTGGGAGAGGTCTTTGGCTATGTTGGCTGCTTTCCCGAGACAATGAGAAGTGCTTTAGAACAGGTCACGAAAGGTGCTTTTCAAATCAAAGTTCTTTCTAATATTCAATAAATATGCCTATTTGCTTGCAGACATACAGAATGTTGTCTTTTCCACACATTAATAAGGAGGTGATGTGCAGTACTTAAATATTAAATACACACTTGGAACAAATGCTGACTTGAACCTATGCCTCCTGGTTCAAAGATAGGGACACTACCACCTTGCTACAAGAGCATCCCATGACATGCAGCAGTTAACCTAGTCCAGACTATTGGAAACAGTTGTAGCGGTTCAGCAGTTCACTCGCCAACATTACACCCGGCTCGTTGCAACTATTACAGTCATCGAGTTTGTGTTTGAAGAAGCCTAACTGAACTGGAAATGCTAACTTTGCTTTCTCTCCACAGATGCTGCCAGACCTGCTGAGTTTCTCCAGTGTTTTCTATTTTTGTGTTTCAAGATTTGCAGCATCCACAGTTCATTGTTTTATGTTAAGGTCGAGTCCAATCCTGTCCTCTATTGACGTTTGTACACACATTCCTCTGGTCTCCACTAATGATCAAAAGTGGAAATTGTAATTGAATGTTTTCTCTGGAGACTAATTTTACCGTCTCAAACCTGCAGGCCTACTGCGATCAAACTCATTTCACACAGGCTGAGAATCAACACTGGCTCTCTACTGCTGAGCTTTTTTTATATAAATAGATTTTCCATTGAATCTGGCTGGTCTAAGCAATTGCACTGTGCAACCTGCATCTGAGGTCTCATGAAAATGTGATCAAACATTAATCGTTATTCTTCTGTTGTAGAGGCTAAGTCCTGACAAAGGGTTTGATTGCTCATTTCATTCCTAATTCCATTCTGGGCTTCCTCCCCCACAACACAGCCAGACTGAGGTAGGCCCCCAGTCACAGGCTCCCACAGTGCAGAGGTTGCCCAGTTACAACAATGCTACCAGCAGGTGGCAGTCCCTCTCCAGCCCTGTCTGGCCTCTAAGAAGCCAGTCAGAAGCGTGCTGACAGCTGCCTACAACAGATGGTGCCGGTCAAGTCCTTTGTGCCTGGAGCTTGTGGGGGAGGGAGGGATGGAGAGCTGTACGGTTAGGCCTCAAATCAAGCCATCTGTCACCTGTCAGAGTTCGATTCCGAGGCAGAAAAGCCATTTACGCTGCATATCCCCCAGCTGTTCAATAATGGGATTACACAGGGTCGATAATCAGATCAATTCAATGTTCCCTAACAGAGTCAGAATATTCTGATTCAGGTTCGTGTTTGTCAAATGTGGAAGAATCAAACAGTGAAACTGCACTGTCAGCTTTGAAGTCAACGCAATGACTGAAATCTTTCATTAAAACTAACAATTCATAATTGGACACAGAAAGCAGACAAATTGTGTCAAATTTTTCATCCTTTTTCACCTACCATTACCTCTCTGTATCCAGTACTTTATCCCTGTCTATATATCTCTCTCACGCACACACACCATTACTACAATGACAGAATTTGTGTAGATTTTTCAAAGAAAGTAAGATTCCTATTGAGATCTGACAGCACATTGATGGGAGTGTCCTGTTGTAGGAAGGTAAGAAATAGTATTGTCAACTTTCCTGATTATCCTGAAGTTGCTAGACAATGAAGATTAATTGCACACTCACTGAGGGAAACCCATGAGGAAAAACTGATCTGGGCACGTTTTCAGACTTAGCAACAAGCAAAAGAGTTGCAGGCATTGAAGATGAAAAGCAACATATTAACTCCACAATAAAACCAAGCAATGTGAAGACCAGACTCTGGAGTGCAGAGAATTGTGAGCACCACAGCAGTGATTATTGACTGATTATCACAACAACTGATGTGTCAGATGGTTAGAGGCTGTGAAATCTTCTGGAATTTTACTCAAATGCAACTATTTGGAACTTCAGAGTTCATGCATTAAGTGAGTGAAGAACAAACTGAGAAAGAGAAAACATAGAGAGAGCTGCTTCAGTCACAAAACCACTTAAAACAGAAGCTGACATTTCAGGCCTAGACCCTTCGTCAGAAAAAGGCGAAGAGGAAGAGGGTTTGACCCCTCCACCAAAGACATTTTTCCATCCCCAACCTTGTCTGCTTTCCGGAGAGACCACTCTCTCTGCGACTCCCTTGTCTGCTCCACACTGTCCTCCAACTCCACCACATCCGGCACTTGCCCCTGCAACCGCAGGAAATGCTACACTTGCCCCCACACCTCGTCCCTCACCCCCATCCCATCCCAAGAATACTTTCCATATCAAGCAGATGTTCATCTGCACATCTGCTACTGTGGTATACTGCATCCACTGTACCCGTTGTGGCATCCTCCACATTGGGGAAACCAAGCGGAGGCTAGGGGGCTGCTTTGCAGAACACATACGCTCGGCTCGCAGTAAACAGTTGCACCTCCCAGTTGCGAACCGTTTCAACTCCCCCTCCCATTCCTTAGACAACGTGTCCATCCTGGGCCTCTTGCAGTGCCATAATGATGCCACCCGAAGGTTGCAGGAACAGCACATCATATTCCGCTTGGGAAATCTGCAGCCCAATGGTATCAATGAGGATTTCACAAACTTCAAAATCTCCCCTCCCCCTACTGCATCCCAAAATTAGCCCAGCTCGTCCCCGCCTCCCTAACCTGTTCTTCCTCTCACCTATTCCCACCTCCCACCTCAAGCCGCACCCCCATTTCCTACCTACTAACCTCATCCCGCCCCCTTGACATGTCTGTCCTCGCTGGGCTCACCTATCCCCTCCCTACTTCCCCACCTACACTCACCTGTACTGGCTCCATCCCCGCCTCCTTAACTTGTCTGTCTCCTCTCTATCTATCTTCTCCTCTATCCATCTTCGATCCGCCTTCCCTTCTCTCCCTATTTATTTCAGAACCGTCTCCCCATCCCCCTTTTCTGATGAAGGGTCTCGGCCCAAAACATCAGCTTTTGTGCTCCTAAGATGCTGCTTGGCCTGCTGTGTTCATCCAGCTCTACACTTTGCTATCTCGGATTCTCCAACATCTGCAGTTCCCATTATCTCTAAAACAGAAGCTGTTAGCTTATCACAGATGACTCAGAACTCTTAATACTCAACAGTATTAACTCGTGAATGGAGGATGATTTAAGTAATGAGAGACCACAAGCCAGAAGTGATAAACAATCTGACAAGGCCCTAGAACATCTACATAGGAAGGATTCACCGAACTGTTGAAATATTGCCCTATTTATATTTTTCCTGACTGAGCATTTAAATGTCTGTCAAGTGAGATTAATTTGGAATGTGGATGCTTTTTGATTTCACTGAGCATAAAGTTTTAACTTTTGAAGCTCTATCTACTATTGACAATGTGACATCCTCTGCTGTAGTGAGACCAAATGCAGAGATTGTTTTGTAACGTTTCTGTGACCTGCTTTTACAAGGACATTATAAACCAACAACAGGCCTATTGGGCCCTGTCTTCTTATTGACCATGCCATCACAAGACTTAAAAGCAGATGTAGGACATTTGGCCAATCAAACCTCCTCCACCATTCAAAGAGATCCTGGCTGATCTGATTATTCTCAATTCCACTTTTCTGCATTTTGCCCCAGTATCCCTTGATTCCCTTAAAAAGCAAACTCTCAACTGCAGCCTTGACTATACTGAAAGCCCCAGCCTCAACAACCTTTGTGATAAAGAATTCCACAGATTCAGTGCTCAAAGAAAAATATCTTTCTCCTTTCTTGTCTTAAATGAGCGACTCTTCACTCTGAGGCTGTGCCCTCTAGTCCTAATGTCTTCCACAAGGAGACAAAACCCCTGCATCCAGCCTGTCAAGCTGCCCAAGAGTCTCATTTTTTTCAATAAAGTTAATTCTCATTTATCTAAACTCTAATGAGTACAGGCCAAATTTACTCAATCTCTCCAGAGAAAAAAAATCCCTGCATGCCTCTGATCAGCCCAATTCTCTGGACCGCCTCAAGTGCCAGCATATCCTCCCTTCAATAGGAGCCCAAAATCATTTACCGTATTCCAGATGTGGTCTAGCAAAACTTCTTCATTGTTTCACTCCATTCCCTTTGAAATAAAATTCAACATCCCGTTTGCCTTTCCTTCTGCCTGCTGAACTCATATCCTATCTTTTTAATGATTTATGAACATGGACCCCCAAATCATCTCTCCGGAGTTCTCCCCTCTATTTATTTGAAATCTCTCTCTACAACCCAAGTAATTTGCTCCACCAGATGCAACCTTCAGGATGCTAGCTCACACTTGTAGACAATAGAGTCTATTCCTCTAATTACACAGCCTCCTACCACTACCGTGCTCCTATTTCCCACCCCCAATCATCACGTCAATGTCACTGTACCATTGGTACGATGTTCAGTTTGCTCATTGCCCCAGTAATTCCTCATTCTTATCCACACACTTTTCAAAATCTTCATAACTGTTGGGCAGTTGCAGCAGCCAAGGTTCCTCAGATACTAGTTCCTAGGTAGTCATTCCCCCACCTTGTCTGCAGTTACACCCTCCTGTCCCTGATCACACAGACCTAATGTAAATGACCTAATCTGAGGGGAGTGGCCACCTTTTAGAGAAATGTAGCTAACATCCCAGTTAACTTTCCCTTTCTCTGATGTGGGGCATTGTCTGCACTCAGACTCCAGCTCCTCAACCCGAATCCAAAGTATTTGAATGACAGACATTTGCTTCAGATGTGTTCGCTCTGGACCGCCCTAGTGTCCAACAGCTCCCAGATGCTGCAGTAGCAACAACACTACAGTTGCACTTGAACATGTAACTTGCTGATCCTGAGATGGGAATGTTGCCAACCCATTGTGAAGACTTCCCCTTTGCGAGAGTGTGCTGATCTTTCAATGCTTCAGACAGTTTTGGAAGAGCGCATTGACAGAATAACTGCAAAAGAGTTGCTCATAGAATTCTTCACAGGCGACATCAGTAAGATCTTGAACCTGACCGAAAGATTTAAGTCTAGATCTCTGCAAAATTAAGTGAGGTCCCGTTTGACCACAAGCCACGGTAAAAAAAAACAACATATGGAGAGATAGTAAGAACTGCCAACGCTGGAGAATCTGAGGTAATGAGGTGTAGAGCTGGATGAACACAGCAGGCCGAGCAGCATCAGAGGAGCAGGAAAGCTGATGTTTCAGGCCTAGACCCTTCTTCAGAAAGTTTCTGCTGTGTTCGTCCAGCTATACACCTTGTTATATACAACACTCAAAAGCAACAGCTTTTAAAGACATTAACAAAAACACCTACAGTGTTGTGCAGCAACACCTTGATCACAGGAACCATCAAATAATGCGAAACAGTGATCTATCTGTTGCCATGGCAGTAGAAAGCAGTCTATAGCAGAGGTCCTGGTCGTCAAATTCATTCAATCGTTAATCCTACTCCACGTCTATAGGATTAATACCACTAGCAGACAACCGCAGTTTTATCAAAGGAGACTTGCAAACAGATAAACCAGCCACATATTAGATAATTAGGAGTCAATACGGTGTCACTCAAAGGTAAGCTTGTCTCTTGAGGAGGTAAGTCACAAAAGGGAACAGAACATTCTGCCTTATTTTTCCTATTCAGTATTTGCATCAAACAATCCCAGGTCAGTAATACCATAGGTTCAGCATAAAATACTTTATGCTCTCCTATCAAATGCTTCCAAGTAATTTAGGACATTAATTAAATACAAATTAAAGGTTCTGCTGTACAGCCCAATCAATGTACTCCCACTTAAACTGTCTTCCAACCTGTTCTTGGAACTGATTAATTGATCTGGATTTTGGGACCAAATTGTATCCTTTGTAATTTATCTCTGTGTCTTTACATGCTTTCTGTACCTGATAATTGCCAATCCCGATATTTACAGAAGTCTTTTAAGTGTGGCCATTTTATATTAGCAGTTTGTTTTGTTTTTAATTTGTAACACAATTCTTTATAGTGCTGTCACTATTATATCATTTGTTGCTCGTCTTCTGGAGCTGTGACTTCCCACTGTATCAATAGCTGCACTTCTCCATCCCTTGGTCCTTCATTCCACTTTGTGCTGTTAAATCCTGACATCTATTATTCGAATGCATCTTGTCATCCTACATATCCTCACCTAACCCAAAACACCTCCAGCTTCCTCATATCATCACCAGATTCCCATATCTCCCAGCTCTGCCTTCTCTATATTGGCCGAGCTGTCAAGTTATTCCAAATTTGTCAGAAGTTGGTATTCTGAGTAATAATAATTTTATCCTTAAGTCTGCTGCCTATAGCATCTGTGTGGTCATTATATTATCCAATTGGTTTGCTGATGGTCTATGTTATTGATAGCTGAGGAGTACATTCATTATTTTGTGTCAATTAACACAGAATGATGGGTAGTTTTAGGTGCCAAGCTGGTGCTGTTTTTTATTCCTGTACACAGATGATAGTATCCACTGCTAGGGGTTACCAGGACAAATGGGTGAGGGTAGAACACTGATAGCTGATGGCATGGGAAGAAATTAGGATAGGTCTGTCAAAAAAAACCCTCATCGATCATCCAAGAAGCTAAATGTACTGGAACTGGAAATCAAATGGACAAACATCTTCCTTGTTTGACCCTATGTTGTAACATAGCGATCACAAAGCTGGGGATCTCCTTCACACCCTTGGCATAGCTTTCCTTTCTGTTGTTAATATTATTGAGCCACTACACCCGTATTTACCTCATCTTCTGCTTTTGTTTCAGATCTGGAAGTGTCTTGCATTACAGGTTATGGTCCTTCATGCAATTAAACACTACTAACTTCCCTGTTATATTGACAGTATTAAGATGCACAGTGCAGTAGTGTAAGGCTCATGTATCTCCAAGGAAGTGTATCATGCCATTGTCTATCATTGTGACCTCAACATGATACAGTGTATTAGTGCCATGGCTTATATGCAAGCAGCAAGGTAGAAGTTAAATGTGCAATACTTACCCTCCAAGTCAGCAATATCTGTACATAGTTTTATCTTCAAATAAGGAAACCACATTAGTTTTTCACCAATTCTTGAGCATAGAAGAATAATCATTCATTATTTCTTTGAACGAGCAGTAGACAGCCCACTGCCAAAGTGGCTTCCACAGATATTCTGTGTATTTGTGAGAAGGTGAATTGCTGCATAGTTGGAATGTGTTTACATTGCTTTGTAACATGGTATTGAATGCATCACTCACTTGCTAAAGTGATTGGCCAAGACACCAATAACTTCTCCAATCCTATTATCGTTTCCACGCTGCATCTTGTCCAGACAAACCACCAGATCGTCATTTGCCTTGGTGTGGAAGATGATCAACTGATCCCTGCCATTAGTAACGCTGACCCCAGTGACCTGACGGAACAAATGGGGGATGTTAGATTCACCGAGCGAATGGCTTGTGGGTTTAGATTGTCCAAACTAGGAACATTTCAGTTTAACATTATCCATTTGGCCAGAACACTTTATCTGTTACAGTGGATTTCTGACTCTTACAGTTCAGCCATTGCTGCCAGTGTTGATTGTACAATTCCTCAGTCGAGTAATATGTTTGACCTGTGCGTCGCCATGTCAGTCAAACAGCTGCTTGACTACCAGCTGACACAGCACCTGTGTAACTCAGACCTGTGCCATCGAAACTAAAGGTGGAATAGGTGGCAAGCCTTTCAAGTCTGCGCCTTAACTATTCTGTACCTCAACCGCTGTTTTGCATCATAGCTTGTAACTTTTTTATTCATTCACAGATGTGGCTATCACTGTCAAGACCAGAGGCCTATTAAGAGTCATCACATTGCTGTGGGTCTGGAGTCACATGTAGGACAGATCAGGCTAAGGACCACAGTTTCTTCCCTTAAGGATATTTGTAAACCAGGTGAGTTTTAAATTAGATTCGTAATTCCAGATTTTCATTAAATTTAAATTCCACCATTGGCCGTAGCAGGATTTAAACCCTGGCCCTAGAACATCTCTGGATTAATAGTCTAGTAATAACATCACAAGGCCATCGTCTCCTTTAGACTAATAAAGATGTGTCTGTAACAGTCTAGAACTTTCTATTGATTCCATACCCACAGCCTGCTGGAAATAAAATGCCCCAGATGCCCCTTATCCTGATTGGGCTAGATCTGACCTTAAGGTCATGCTCCTTAATTCAAACATGGGAAAAAGGTTTCTTACGACCTAACCTGTCAAAACTCTTTGTTATTTCTTTTAAAGAAAGGGTCTATTTTCACACAGCATCTTTTATAATCGTGGGATATCATTGAGTGCATTACAACCAATCCAGAGGTAAAATCCTTTATGAAAAAAACATTAAATCTCAGTTAGGAACTCACCAGTTGTAGTGGAGCTCCCTTTTAAGGGAAACAAGACAAATTCGACAAGTATATCGTGTTTGCATGTTTTACCAGTTTTTCCTCCTGGGAAATGAAAGCCCTCTTGCAATTGCAGTTACTGTTGTAGTGGAAAAAAATAATGTGGGCAGTGGCACTAATCTTCAACAAGTATCTGGAGTCAGGAGGAAACCACTGCAAATCCAGGCCCCATAGAACATCTTCCCAAAATGCATTCCATCCCTTTCTTATGGAGTAACAAGAGCCCATTTAAGAACCATTGGTTAGGCTACAGTTGGCTTGGTTCAACTGAGTGAAGTATGTTTTTCTCACTTACACCTGAATATCATATTCAGGGTCCTGCAGCAGATATAGAATCTCCTGTCAAAATCGGCCAGATGGCTGCTTATTTCTTCTCAGGTTCTTCTCATAATTCCTTCTCAGGTCACAAAGGCAGACTTTGACTGAGATGTCACTCAATTCAATCTTGAAAAGATTTGCGGCTTCCAAGCTTTCCAGCCTTCTGTCCTTAAGCAGGTTCCTAATGGTTTGATTCCATCTTTAAGTGCTATGTTTAATGGTGAAGTTTGGAAGAAGCCATACCAGACTCAAAATTCTGTTTCTCTCTCCTGAGAGATTCTGTCACATCTGTTGTGCTCCTCCAGCATTTTCTGTTATATTTCAGATTTCCAACATCTGCACCATTTTAGGAGCATAGGAACTGGATCAGGTAAGTCAGCCCATCAACCCTGCTCCCCCATTTCATACAATGATGACTGATTTAATGCTTAAGTAGCTTTTACCCACTCCATCTTCTTAGTCCTATATGTCACTGATAATTAAAAATTTATCAACCTCCACTTTAACTGCTCAAATACTGAGTTTCCATAGCTCTCTGAGGTAGAGAGTTCAAAAGGCTCGCCATCTTTTGAGTGTAACAATTTCTCCTTTTCACTGTCCTAAATGGCATCCCCTTTATTTATAAATTTTGACCCCAGGTTCCTGGCTGCCCATCCAGGATAAATACCTTACTTGCATCTATGATGTCAATCCCTTTAATTTCAATGAGATCACCTCTCATTCTTCAAAACATTAGAGAATATAGCCACAGCTTTCCAAATATCTCTTCATAGACAGTCCTACCAGCTTGGGAACACGTTTGGTGAACCTTTGTTCCACTCCCCCCATGGCAATAATCTGTCTCCTGAAATAGTGAGACCAAAACTGCACACAATAATCCGGATGTGGTCTAACCGAGCTCCTACGCAATTGAAGCAAGACTTCATTACTCCTGTACTCAAACCCGCTTGCAATAAAAGCTAACATTCCATTGACCTTCCTAATAGCTTGCCATAACTGCATGTTAGCCTTCAGTGACTTATTTACAAGGACAGTCAATTCCCTTTGTACATCTACACTTTTCAATCTCTCAACATTCTCTGTTCTTTCTACATTTATTTTTATTCATCTCAATGATGAGATTGGAAGAACTGTCTCCAACTTATAGCTGTGGCTTGATGCGTGCCTGGATACTCACATGGCTAAGTGGGAGTGCCTTCATGCTCTTATAGCGTTTGGCTGGCTCCAGCTTGTACAGGTGTTGGTCAGTGATGAGAATAGCTCGATCCTCACATTTATTAAACCTATTCACCTAAGTTGAGAAAGCAAGAAAAATGAGCATTTCTGCGAAGGGATATATAAATATTCTGGAGAATGATACAAATACACAACTACACACATGAAGATATGCAAACACACACATGCTTATGTATACAAAAAGCACATGCTTATTACATCAGGGTTCAAATGCTCAAAATGTCTTTTAGCTTCAGATTCACCAGCCACTCTCACAAAGTCTGGTATCCCACCGTACAGCATTTCTTCCTTAATATCCAGTGGGTTGAAATAAATGTAGGTGTCAAATCCCAACACTGAGGTGTGGTTTATTGGAATGCATCACATAATCTATTTGAGTTAGGTGGGTGAATAAATAACAACACCAGGATATAAACTAATAAATGCATTTATTAAACATTAAAGAGGTTGAACAGGTACAACATAGGGTACAACGGGCAAGGATGGTAATGATAATAGTATAATGCAAGAAGAGGTGCTAGTAGATATGACATTCCTGAAGGTGAATAAACCATCAGGGCTGGAAGGATTGTATCCCAGGCTGTTAAAGGAAACCAGTGAGGAAATGAGGGATGCTCTGAGAATCATTAATCAATTTTTACCAGATACAAGCAAAGTATCAGGATTTATGAGGTCTGCAAACTTTACACTGTTATTTAAATTGGGTCTGAGGCATAGGCCAATGACTATAAGCTAGTCCAAAGATGTGCAGACGAGGTGGATTGGCCATGCTAAATTGCCCATAGTGTTCAGGGATGTGTAGGTTAGGTGGATTATAGGGGAACATATCTGGATGGAATGCACTGAGGTTCAGTGTGGATTTGTTGGGCTGAAGGGTCTGTTTCCATACTGTAAGGATTCTATTCCACTCTAGTCATAATGCTGTAAAGGCAAAATACTGCAGATGCTGGAATCTTGAAACAAGCACAGAATGCTGGAGAAGCTCTACCTAGACTTTGGTGATAGGTAATGCAGAGGGGAAAAACAGTAAATAAAGGAAGGATGGAAGCTGGGATTCCACATTGTCTGATAATAACCTCCCCCATCAGGTTGCCTCCCACTCCCATTGTCAGTCAGATTTCAGAGTCCCAATCCCTAAATCTCAACACTCTCCAGGCCCTGTGAGCTAGGCAGCAGGTGCAACGCCCAACCATATCGAATTGATCTGGCCCAGCTTGCCCAAAGTGCTGGAGAGCTGCCAGACTCTGAGTAGCCAGAAGAATCCTAACACAAGGTTTGAAAACGCTGACTTTTGAATCTGGAGCCTGGATCTATCTCTAAAATCTGCTTGTTCTCCTGCAAAATATGAAAAACTATATCAGGCACCAGGTAAAAACAAGTGAATTTTGTGTTGTGACCCATGGAATAGTGGGACCAGAGAAAGACAATGCACTCCTCCTGTCTCTGTTATAGCAAAAAACTGGTGGTGGGGGGGGGGGGTGTACACAGCAGAATGCCCAATGCTGACAACACTTAATTGGATTCCTCAATAAGGTGAGCATCTCTATAATTATACTTTGGGATACAGGCATCACCCAAACTGTTTTGTTGGGGAAAGGCCTGACTTTTCTATCAGACAGTTATGGATATGTCCACACTTTAGTCAATAGTAGTTGTGTGGAGTACTTTTACTGATGTGGTGCTGTTTCATAAAATGTACCATCGATGTACAATGGTGGAAAAATCACATAGTAAATAAGTTGGCATCTCTAATCCCCAAGCGGATTTTTGAGGAACCATTTGGCAGATTGATATAGAGTATGTGGAACCAGAACTGAAAACAAAACCAAGATATTGATCTATACGTAATATTATGGATGGGGTTATTTGGTTCCCAGAGGCCATCTTTTTGTGAATAATTACTTCTATCACAGCAGAAGATAAGTTAATCTAGTTCTTCACTTGATATGGATGATTGATGGAGCTCCAGTAGGATCAAGTTTCTAATTTTGTGTTCCAGAAAGTCTAGATCAGTGTTGATGCAGGAGAGGAGTCAGGTGTCAGTGCATCTATTCAAGAGGTCAGTTGAGTGTCAGTGGAAGTGAGGGTGGAAGAGCGGAGGTATTCATGGGGTGTTGGTTGGGCCGGTGAGGATTTGTTGCCCATGTGTGGTATGTTTAGTGGTTGGAAGTCTAAATTGTGCAGTATGTGAATGTGAATGATTGTGGGGATTCAGTGGTGAGTCGGTAGAGATCAATTTTATAGTGATGCAGGGGTCAGAGAAGATTTTGATATATTGAACTGTTCCTGGCTAATTGTTAAGTAATTTGGAACCCTTTCCACTCTCTGGCTGTAACCCAGTGTTGGGGACATACTGTGTGTTCCAGATGCTGGAGAGTTGCCGTTTGGAAGATTAAACTTTCTGGGCAATTAGCGTGTAGTCTGTGGGTCAAGACTTCCAAGGTCCTGACATACATTCTTAGGGTCTGTCCGGTCCACAACTATCCTGAGACTGGAAGACCTCCGGTGTCACAGGTGGACAGGGTGGTGAAGAAGATATTTAGTATGCTGGCCTTCATTTGGTCCAAGCGTTGAGTATAGGAACAAAACCAGAAGTTGGTTATAACCAGTTCTGAGGAAGGGATCACCAGACCTGAAATGTTAACTCTGACTTTTTCTTCACAGATGCTGCCAGACCTGCTGAGCTTTTCCAGCAACTTCTGTGTTTGTTCCTGATTTACAGCATCCACAGTTCTTCTCGTTTTCATTGAGTATAGGAGTTAGGACGTTATGTTACAGTTGTATAAGTAATTGGTGAGGCCATACTTGGAGTACTGTGTGCAGTTTTGGTCACCCTGTTATAGGAAAGACATAGTTAAACTGGAAAGTGTGCAAAGAAGATTTACAAAAATGTTGCCAGGATGTGTAGGCCTGAGTTATAGGAGAGGTTAGCCAGGATAAGACCTTATTCCTTGGCATGTAGGAGAATGGGTGGTGTATAAAATGAGTGGTGAACTGAAGTCTATAAAATCATTGAAAGGGTGAATGCATGTAGTCTTTTTCCCAGGAATGGGGATTTGAAAACTAGGGGTATAAGGTGAAAGGAGAAATAGTTAAGACGAGCGTGAGGGGCAACTTCATGCAGAGAGTGGCACGTATGTGGAATGGGCTGCTGGAAAAAAGTGGTTGAGGCAGTTACAATGGTAACATTTAAAAAAAACTTATGGATAGATACATGGATGGGAAGGATTTAGAGGGGCATGGACGAATTATGGGCAATTGGAACAAGCTGAGTGGGCACCATGGTTGGCATGGACCAGTTTGGGCCGAAAGGCCTGTTTCCATTCTGTATTACTGTATGACTCTATCTGGGTCAACATTTTTTGAATGTGGAATGGGTAAGGAGTTTGAATAAAAGAAGTCCAGCTTTGATGAGGCTTTCCCATTAACAATCCCATTTTCAATACTGACAAAAGAATGGAGAGGTGAAGAGCAAATTTTACAAATATAAGTCTGGGAACCTTTGTTGAGGAAAATCACCAAATAACGTTGAATGCATTGTTCAAATGGCAAGAAGCTGTTGGAGAAATAATGAGATTTTTTTAATGCAAAGAGTTCTTATGATCTGGAACACACTGCCTGATATGGTGGTGGATATATTTCAATAATAACTTTCATTAGGAACTTGAATAACTTTATGAAAGAGCAAAATACTCAGGACTATGAGGAACAGCAAGTAGCAAGTAGACTGAACCTTTCACAAAAAACAGTCTAAGCATAATGGGCTGAATGGCCACTTTCTATCCACTACAGGACGATGGTAACATTAATTGCTTGTCTTTTTAAACAGCAATATACTGTTTAAGATAGCAGGTGGGATTGAAAGTCATATAAAATGATTAGCGCGCTCATGCACCATTATTGTTATTAGCAATTGTTCTAGTTAAAATGAAGGTCCATTCCTTCTTTATCCTTACCTTTCGTACATGTGCAGAGAACAGCACAGAGCTGAACTGCTCCTTGCTTTTCAGTCCATTCATGGTTGTGGTAAACTGGGACATCATCTCTGGATTTTCCCTGGCCTGCACGTGCAGAACACATAATGTCAGAACGTAGTTCCAAGAGCAAGTGTTTGTGTCTGTGTGTTGTGACAATCAGCAGGGAGTCAATGAATAAAGGTTTCATATTTGCCAGCAGTAGGAAAGAGAGACGTGTAAGAGGGAAGGCACCTCCCATTCCACCTGTCAATGTACTTGGGCAGCCTCTGACACATCCTACTTACAGGGAGGTTGTCACCAATTTGAAAGCAGGCAATATGGCGAACAGGAGTGGGCCTGTTAAACTCACAAATCTATTCTAACAGTCAGTAAGATGCTGATTTCCCACCTTTAATCCATGTATCTTGTCATTGTTACCAAACAAAAATAAATCCACCTCATGCTTTAAAGGGATAATGAAATAGGAACAGAGGGAAAGGAAGAGGTTGACCAACAACAACAAAAACATGCATTTCTAGAACACATTTAATGTTGTTAACAAACCCAATGCACTTTATCGGATTATAACCTGACAAAATTAAGATCAGGAAAGGGTGTTATGTAGAGAAGAGAAAGAGACAGAGAGATGGAGAGAGAGAGAGAGAAGAGACAAAGAATCTGGTCATAATGTTAGGTTTAGGAAGAAGGGAGTGAAGGGGATAGACAAAGACAGTTAGGGAGGGAATTCCAACTCATACTGTACGGACAAAAGGATCGTAAAAACGTACATAGAAAAAGGAAGTGAGCAAAATCATGACTACAGCTGTAAAGAATATTTTTAAGACATTGCGTTCCTGACAGACAGACTCATTCATTGTATCAAACGTTCCATTAAGCATCCTGTGTGCTTTTCATAAAATAAATGTGTGTCAGAATCTTTCAGGTCAGCTCTTCAACAATAACTTTGGAACAGAGGAGTATAGGATTTAGGAGTTGATTTTTTCCATTTAGCTCTTTGATCCTGCTCCACCTCTCAATGAGATAATGATTGACATGATCTTGGCAAAACTTTGCTGTCCCTTGACACCCCTTGTCTATCAAACATCTACCTAAATCAGCCTTGAATAAATGTAAAGGTCTAGCTCTCACTGTTTATTTGGGAATGATTTGAAGATGATTCCAGTGTTAAAGGCGCTGTGAAATTTGATTTGTTCATTTTAACTAAAGGCAGAAATAGTATGGAGACACGGTTTTCTGTCTACAAATAAGATGGGCTGACAAACTGATGGCAAATGATACTCACAGATGAGAGGTAGTCCTGTTCCCAGTTTCTCTGAACACCCCAGTCTTTTCTTCGCCCCAGCAGTGCATCCATGGCAGCAACCTTTGCCTTGATTTGTGGCATATCAGAAGGTGGGATGTTTTTCACAATTTGTCGTGCCCTCCACCTACAAGAAAGTAACAGTCAATAACAGCTGCAGAAAGAGCCCTGACTTTCCTACTGTAATAATATTCTCACTGTGACTGATGGTAAAAGCACAAATTCTCTGATGACTGTCATCAGGCTTATGTCAATAGTCAGAAAGCATTAGCAAGCATTTTTTTTTACTTCCCACAGGGCACTGTAACTCTGTCAAAGAAAAACTGAAGCTCTCCTCTAGGGTAACTTACCCTTCCAAACATCTCCAATATGTTCAGACATTCTCCAGAAAATTATAATACTCTAACATTGTTTCAAGAATTCTGGTCTAAGGTGGTTGTATTTCTATCTTTGCTGTTGCAACATGAACCATGAATGCATAATCTAAAACAACACACTGCCTACCAACACCCAATAAAAATGGTGGGTGCTGATTTTCATGGTGAGACTTCAGGAATTGGAATGCTCACTACATTTTGGCTGTCATTGTGTAAATTCACCTATTGATACTTCAGTGGTCTGTCTGGCACTTTACACACTTTTCATATAATTTGTCAACATGTGTTTTTTGTGGCAAAGGAATTGCAGATATTGTCACGAGATTTAACTGCTTCTGTACATGGTATTTATTGGGTACATGCACATGGAAGAGCCATATGTTGGCATAGAGGTTATGAAAAGACATGGGGATGAGTGGTGGACATTAATTGGTTATAAGGTGGCATTGGGTTATAAGGGGCCATGGGCCCAGATGGGAAGATGAGTTGACATAAAGGGAAATGGGGCCATGAATAAGGCTTTTTGAACTCACCTTCCAAAGGCTCACAAAACCAAACAGTTCATAACCCTACAAGGGAGCCCTGGACTCTGAGGCGTGAAGAAGTTAGCTTGAATCCATGAAAATTTCAGGTGATGCCTGTCCCGACAATGAAGCCAGTCAGGTTGGGAGTTCAGGGTGTGGGCGGGCTACCCCTATCCTTTGAAGATGAGTACAAATTTTGAGGTTGCCAGGAAATCCCTGAGTTAGGTCTCCCTCTTCACTTTTAAATGGCACCAGAGTCACTCTGACTCTGAAAACACCCGAGGTAAGTAGTTCCAGCTCATAGAACAGTCAGAGAAAAAAGCTGTAGGGGAGAGGGGAAAGATTTAAAAGGGACCCTGAGGGGCAACATTTTCACAGAGCTTGGTGGGCTTTTATGGAACAAAAGGCAAGTGTAATTATAAAATTTAAAACATATTTGGACAGGTACCTGGATGGGAAAGGTTTGGAGGGATAGGGGCCAAATGCAGGCACATGGGACTAACTCCGTTTGGGAAAACTGGCCAGTCTGGATGAGTTGAATCACAGGGTCTGTTTCCAAGCTGTATGACTCTATGACTCTATGAAAATGCAGAGGAAAGTTTACTCTGTGTCATATCTTACTGGAAATTTTATTTCTACTGCTGGAGCCAACACTAAAGTAAAGTATAAAATGCATTTTAACCAGAGTTTGCAGAATTACCCAATGTACCTGTATTTTTGTACAGAATTTGACAGAAAGCACAGACCAGGGTCCTGTATGTAACAAGGATGACTATTCATTACAAATAAATAGATTTGAGCTACTAGTAAATAATTAGGAGCCATCAAAATATACCTCTCCCAGTTAAAATTTTAACCCCCTTATTACTTGCCCCATACACACATACAGACAGACAAAGATAAAAAACAAAATGATGTTATGGGTGGAGTGGAAGCTCAGGACAGTAGTTCAATGATCTCTGTCTACAGGATTCACTGAGATGATGCTATTGGATTGTCCGGATTTTGGCTTTTTGATCTTCCTTCTCTGGGTACTTTCACTTCCTTGCAGGAGGCACAGGTTTACGACTTATGAAGTGTCTGACTTTTTAATTAAAATCAAAAGCTTACAACAACTGGTGAGGGGAAACTAAGCTAGCTTTCTTCAGGCTTTGGACATTTTGTTAATTGCAGTGAAAAAGACAGCACCGTCCTTTCTGGAGGTCTGCAGGTCCTCTACATATCATTCCCCCACTCAGGCTGTTCAGCTGCCTGGGAACCAATCACCTGACTGTTGGCCCTTGTCATTGACAATTCATCACAGTTCCATGTACCAATTATCTACCCATTCCCAGCCGAATCTCCCCTTTTACATGTATCCTGACTTCAGCCCATGTGCAATAAACTTCCCAGTACTGCTTGAACTAGCAGCAGTGTAGATATAGGAGACATAATGGACTCAAAACCTTAACAGTGTTTCTCTGTCATGGATGCTGCCAGATGTGCTGTGCTTCTTCAATGTTCCCTCCATTTGTAGAAGTGTAAATAACACTTGTGATTTATGTTGGGAATCTGAATTTAAAAAGTGAATCTTTGTTTTTATTTTGTTTTATTTTATTTTATAACAGCCCTTTTCCAATTTCAGTCAGCAATCAAAAATGCAGAAAGGCACAAAGATAATCTGATTCTTACTCAAGCCACTGCTACCTTGGAAGGCTTTGGTGAACAGTGTAAGGAACATTTGATGCATCACAGTTTGGTATGGCAACTGGTCTGCCTCGGGCAATAAGAATTTACAGAGAGTTGTGTATACAGCCCAATACATCATGCAAGCCAATTTTCCATCTATTGACATCATCGATATGTCTCGCTGCCTCAGGAAGGCAGCCAACGTAACTAAAGACCCCTCCCACCTGGGTTATAGTCTCTTCCAACCTCTTTCGTTGGGCAGATGATACAAAAGATTAAACACACATACCAACAGATTCAAGAACAGCTTTTTTCTTGCTGTTATTAGATTTCTGAATGGATATTTCACATTTTAAATTTAATGTTGGGCTCGCTGTTTATGCACCTTCTCTGCAGCTATAATACTATATTCCTCACTATTAACCTATGTGCTTTGTATGGTATGATCTGCCTGTACTGCTTACAAACAAAACTTTTCACTGTACCCAGGTACTTGTGACAAGCAAACCAAATCAAATAAGTTTGTGAAGTTCCTTAAAGAAAATACATCTTACCTTCGGAACAGATACTTCATATTCTCCTCAAATTTGACTAAGACTGTTGGAGGCGTTGGCCATATTACACTCTTTCCATAGTCTTTCAAGCTCCGTACATTCTGGAAGCGTCTCATTACCTCGATGAGATATGCCTTGACCTTGAATGTTTTGTAGTAACTCATGATTGCATAGACAGCTCTCATACCCCTACAGCGTTTCCTCGCAATGGCACCCCTCCAGAGCTGTGGAGGAAAATAGAAGGAAACTGCTCAGCGATGGAATTTTCAACATTTTATTGCACAGCTTTCAACTATGAAGTATACCTTTTAGCAATAGGTCTCAAGTGCCTTCTTTCTGTCTTTTCATAGAATTCCTACAGTGTGGAAACAGGCCTTCCGCCCAATTAGCGCACACCGACCCTCATAGCATCCCACCCAGGTTCATCCCAGTATAACCAACTTAATGTACACACATCCCTGAGCACTGTGAGCAATTTACTATGGCCAATCCACCTAACATGCACATCTTTGGACTATGGGAGGAAACAGAGCATCAAGAAGAAACCCATGCAGACACGGGGAGAATGTTTAAACTCCACACAGACAGTCACCTGAGGGTAGAATTGAACCCAGGTTGCTGGCACTTTGAGGTAGCAGTGCTAACCACTGAGTTACCGTGCCACCTCAGCACATTCTGTGTTTGCAGTGAATCTCAATCTCAAATTGGCTTGCGAATCCAGAATCGATACTGCAGTTACTTTATCACTGATTAAAAATGTCACTCGAGAGCACTACTGAATGGCCAGTGTACAAATGGAAAGAAATGGTTTTATTACAGAATTGTTGCTGAGGCTGTGAGTGAGAGATAGTAGCAGGACATTAGGTGGGATTTTGTGCATGGCTAGAGAGTTTGGTGACTGGGAAACGTTTAAATAGGCAAGAGGGTAGCAGAAGGGCACTCTGCTACATTCACCGCTACTGAGAATAATTCCATGACAGGAAGGCCTGTAACCAATTAATGTCGACTTTTAGTCCACATCTGGCCATTGCTGGTACAAACCTCATGAGGAACCCCTCTGGGTTTTCTGAGGAAAACAAAGGGAAGTGCATTGATTGACTATTGTTAATATATTATTGTGAACTCCCCAAGCAAGAAGTGCAAACAAACGCTTGTGAGGTGGCAGAGGGGCCTCCTCTTTCAACTGGCATCCAGAATCTCATTGAGAGCTCTGACATCAGCAAGGATGGTAGGGTCGTGAGGCCATGAGACCCGAGACCCAAGACCTGACCTTGTTGCTGATACCCACTTCTGACACACATAACCCTGAAATTCTCTCCATGGCACCCAGATTCCTAACATCACCACCTCTAGCCTGGGATCCCATAATTCACCTCAGCCTTGGGTGGTTGCAATACCAACAGCAGACACCACCTCACCAACAACATGACCATTCAGTAGAATTGTGAAGCTGGATGAACACAGCAGGCCAAGCAGAATCTCAGGAGCACAAAAGCTGACGTTTCAGGCCTAGACCCTTCATCAGATGAAGGGTCTAGGCCCAAAACGTCAGCTTCTGTGCTCCTGAGATGCTGCTTGGCCTGCTGTGTTCATCCAGCTTCACACTTTGTTATCTTGGATTCTCCAGCATCTGCAGTTCCCATTATCACTCATTCGGTAGAATTGTCAGCTTATTTGGCCAACACCTCTCAGTGCATGGGGCTTCTGCCCCAACCTCTTCCTCTTTTTGGGGGATTTCGAGTGCCTGGCTTGTACACAGTACAATGTGCCTTCCCAATAATAAGTGACGTGGGGTCCTCACCAGCTATCCAGCCAAAAGCAGATACCCCATTGGCTCACAAAGATTCTGTTCATAGCTTGGGAGTGTTTAATGGGAATATAATTGAAACTTTATGTCTTGCTCACTTTGTACCTACCCTGAGACTCTTCACCAGGATATTACAAAGATTGGACGTCTTTTTTAATTTATCAGAAATAAAAATCAATAAAAGTTGAAAAAAAGGATGCCAACTTACTTTCAAACAAAATTCTGATTTACATGGCATCCACAGACATAAAACCCTATGTAACTAATGCGTGATAAGAAGCAGCTCCAATGGTTTTTATGATTTTTGTTGCAGTTATTTTAGCCTGGCTAACCCTGTACTAAATAAAGTGAGCCATGAGACAGTCTGAACATGTTCAGTATTTTGTATTCAGTAGACATATTGTACACTATTGATCAGAAGATAAGATTTGGAAAAAAAAATGCTGAAGCTGCTAGATGAACCCTTTGTGGAATTCATGCTGCAGCTTCAGCTGCTTGATTAAAAATATTTCTATGAATAATTAATTAAAAATTAATATATTACTGTGAGTAACCAGCATTTGAAGCATTCAGCTTTTAAACCATCGCCACTGCCTCTCTTGCTGAAACTCAACTGCTCTGTGTCCTATTTTTAACTTACTTCTTGACCCCGTTTTGTTACATTCAGGCCTGTACCATTTTATCATGATTGTTAATCTAGCTACATTAAACACACAGAGGAAATGAAATCCCTCCAGTATCTAGGAGGTGCAAGGGGGACAAAATTAAAACACAACGGGCCCTCAAACAGTAAGGGGGAGATAAGGATCAAATGTGTAATTACACTTCAGAGGAACGTAAGAATAATAAGCAGTTATATTAACAGATTTTAATTACCCCAAGTATTATCTGGAATAGGCTTAGTGTGCAAGGTGGGGAGCGAGCAAGTGCATAGAAAGCCCAACAAGGGAGGGGGATATTCAAAACCTAATATGCAGAGGTAGGCTTGGACAGGTGGAAGGCACATCACTAGGGGAGCATTTTAGAGATGATAGCCAAGCTCAGCTAGGTAGAGTGAGGTGATGGCCTAGTGATATTATTTGCTGGTCTTTAATGTGGAGACCTGAGTAATGTTCTGGGGACTGGGTTTGAATTCTGACATGGCAGATGATGGAATTTGAATTCACTAAAACCTGGAATTACATTAATAATGATGATCATGCTGACAGTGAATGATCTGGCTCTTTAGGGAAGGAAATTGCTATCATTACCTGGTCTGGACGAAATGTGACTGCCAACCCACAGCAATGTGATTGACTGTTAACTGCTGTCTGGTCAATTAGGGATAGGCAATAAATGCTGGCCTAGCCAGTGACTCCCACGTTCTATAAATGAAATAACAAAATTAAGATAGCTATGGCAAAGGACAAGCATGGGCTGGGAAGGGAAGTTCTAAACTAGGGGAAAGCTGATATTACCAAGATAAGACACAATTTGAACTGGAAGCAGCTGCTTACAGCTAAAACTGGGTCACAGCAACAGGAGATATTTAACAAAGAAACAGCCAGAGTAAAGGACAAATATGTTCCTGTAAAGACAAAGCGTGAGACCAAGACAGGAGAACCTTGAGTGCCAAGAGGCATACAGGTTAGTTTTAAGAAAAAGAGGAGGTGTTTCAGGCATGTACTTAAGGTTCAATACAGCTGACACCCTAGAGATGTAAAAAAAGTTCAAGGGAACTTAAAAAGTAAATTAGCAAAGCCAACAGAGTCCATGAGAAAATATTAGCAAGTTTAATAAAGGAAAACCCAAAGGGAGTTTTAAGAAATATATGTAAAAAGCAAGACAAGAATCATGAAAAGTGTAGGGCTCATTATGGTCCATAGATGTAGTCTGTCTTTGGACACCAAGATATGGTCACAGTCCTCAAAGAGTGCTTTGAGTCGGTCTTCACAATGGAAAAGGATGGTGCTGGAAGAGACATCAGGACGAAGGACTGGTAAATACTGGAAAAAAATTGAACTTAGAGGGTGAGAGAGAGAGACAGTAGTTACTAGTGGAATCGGCAACCTTAAAAGTAAATAAATTCACAGGCCCACACAAAATTCATCCCAGACTGTTGAGGGAGAGAAGGGAGGAGATATCAGGAGTCCTGACTGTAATTTTCAAGTCCTCTCTGGCCCTAGGTGAGGTGTCATTGGACTGGAGGACAGCTAATATTGACTCATTATTAAAAAGGAGAAAGAGGTAGGCTAGGAAATTTCTGGTTAATGAGTCTAACCTTGATGGTGGGTAAGATTTTATAAAGGATTCTGTGGGACACAATATCACTGCACTTGGAGAAACATAAATTATTAAGGGATAATCAACATGGATTTATCAAGGAAATGTGCCTGACAAATTTAATCAAATTCTTTGAGGAGGTAACCAAAAGTGTTGAAGCAGCTAATGCACCTGATGTTATCAGGTGGACTTTAGCAAAGCTTTTGATAAATTACTTTGATGAATGGAATTCAACCTAGAAAAGTGCAAGACAAGAGATTACTCCATAAATGGTAGGAACTTAGAAATTACTGAAAATCTAATTTAATCTCCATCACACCCCTAGTATGACAGACAGATGAGGTGGTTGAGAGTACATTTGGGACTTTTGCCTTTATTAGCTGAGACATGGAATATAACAGTAGATTGAACTGTATAAAACAATGGTTAGAAATTATGTGGAGCACAGCATGCAGGATTATAGGAGTGTATACAATACAGCACATTATATGAAAAGTATGATTGCACTAAATTAGGTGTAGAAGAAGTTTACCAGAATACCACGTGAATTGGAGGGGCCCTGGCAGCAGTGAATTGAGAGGTGACCTGATAGGGGTTTATATAACGAGGGACACAGACAGAGTTGACAGGAAGGCACTTTCCCCATTCGTGGAGGGATCAATGACAGGGAGCATAGATTTAAGGTAAGAGGTAGCAGGCTAAGGTGGGAGTTGAGGGAAAATAACTTTGTACAGAGGATATTGGAAGTTTGGAAGTCACTGCCTGAAAGGTCATTTGAGTCAGAAAGTCTCAAAACTTTTAAGCAGTATTTAGAGTTTCACTTGTGTTGTCATAGCCTCCAGTGCTATGGGCCAAGAACTGGAAAATGGGGTTGGTGTCATTAGATCGTTGTTGGCCAGCATGGACAAAATGGACTGAATGGCCTCCTTCTGTGCAATAAACATCTATGAGTCCATGAAGCAGTGAATATGCCTTTAATCAGGCCAATTTTCCATATCCTTTGCTGCTGCAATGATTTCTGAATGCCTGACACTCTAACAATAGCTATATTTATAAAGTGCCTTTAATGTAATAAAACTTCACAAAGTCTTTACAGCAAAATTGGAAAAAAAATTTGACAGTGAGACACATGAAGTGCTATTAAGGCAGATGACTAAAAGTTAGATAAAATAAGTAGGTTAATAGCTGCAAATGACATGAGTTTGAAGCTGAGCAGTTTCACATTAGTGGTTGCATTGCTAAGTCTACTTTGATAGAAGTTAGTATAAAATCATCGGAATATACCTGCTCAAGAAATAACTTTATTCCATTTCCAGTAAGGGTACATACCTGCACTAGTATAGCCAATTTTCAATATGATGACAGGTTCAAAAAGCTGTCAGACAACACAATGGGAAAGCTGAGGTAGGGCACAGTAGAGTTTTAGTGTATGTAAATGTATATTTATGTAATAATAGTTTTGGCTATTGGTCTGTATTTATGCTGTTTTTTCTGTGAATACACGTAAGTGTGGATATTTGGTCATATATATGTTTGCATAACCGCCTGTCTATATATGTGTTGGGTTTCTCGTGTAGATGTATATCGGGGTGCTTGCATGTCTCTACCGTTCTGAGTGGTATTCAGGTTATTCTGCTTCTGTTTCTGTGCTCCAATTTCTAAAAGCGGAAAAATCTAATAATTTCAAATCCTCCCCCTAGGGCCTGATAAATGGCATTGCTATAAAGGAACTGGACATTTATCAAGCCTGGCAGGAAGAGGCCAAGGTCTCAAAAGTAGGCCAGACATCTTCATGTGATCTCTACAGGGCTGAGAATGAGGAAGAGCTTTGTGAACCTGGACCCCTGCTCCCCATTAATCACTGTTAGAGACAGCATCTATAAAACCAAATGATTCTTCAGAAAGGCTGCGATCCAACCTGAGCAATTCTAAGGCGTGTGTTGTAAATGTTAGAATATTGAAATAGTGATGGGAACCTGGTGTGGCTATACCTGCAGACAATTTATTTTTCAGGCATAAATCTGGGTCAACATCTTAAAAGGGAAATATAACCAACTAATTGAATGTTTCTTTACCTTTAGCAGTATTGAAACTGTGTGTATAGTACCAGGAGGAATGCAGAGTGCAAAGCTGTGTTTGCTGTTTGTAGCTTGTGAAGAACTGAAAGACAGCGAGAGAAATCTGCTTTGTGAGTAAAGAGTGAGGTTGGGTAATTGTTCCTTAGTTTATTGTTTGTAGTTAATAAGGGTCACAATGGCAGAAGAACTTGGTTCCATAGAATGTCCCTCCTGCAACATGTGGGAAATCTGGGACCCTTCCAGTCTCAATGGTGACCATATGGGCAGAAACTGTGTTCAGCTGCAGCACCTGATTGACTGGATGGACTCACAATGGAGCATCCATGAGGCTGAGGACATCATGGATAGCACAGTTAGAGAATTAACACACCACAGGTAAAGGCAACACAGGCATAAAAACATTGAATGACCTCCAGAAAGACTAGTAAGCAAGCGCAGGTAGTGCAGGAGTCACTTGTGGCCATTCCCGTCTTAAACAGATATATCCTGTTGGATACTGTTGTGGGGAGAAGACATCACAGGGGAAAACAGCAACAACCAAGTCTGTGGCATCAGAGATGGAAAAAGACTGGGAGAGATTTAGTGACTGTGGACTCGATTGTAAGGGAAAATGTCAGGGTGGTTCTGCGGCAACAAATGAGACTCTCGAATGGTATGTTTCCTCCCTGTTGTCTCAGAATGACTACAGACCATTCTGAATGGGGAGGGTGAACAGCCAGCAGTCGCGGTACATATTGGTATTAAAGACAGAGATGAAAACAAGAAGTGAGTTTCGGCAGCGGGAAGTTAGAAAGTTAGGTAGTAAATTAAAAGGGAAGTCTACTAAGATTGTACTGTCCAGATTACTTCAAGTGCCATGCATTACTGAGTATAGGAATAGGAAGATAGGTCAGGACAATGTAGCTATAGGGATGGTATAAGAGGGATGGCTTTAGATTTTTGGATCATTGGGACAGTTTTTGGGGTGGGTGGGACCTCCACAAGCTGGACATTTTGTACATGAACTAGCATGGGTCCAATATCCTGGCTGAGAGGTTTGTTCATTCTGCTGGGGAGGTTTTAAACTGATCTGGTCAGGAAAGGGGGCAGAGAGTAGATGTAAAGTCCTAACACTATTGCAAGGTCCAGTCAGATATAGGACGAGTGCTAAGACAGCCCAGTATGTGGAGGAGATATGGGCAGGATAAGGCAGAAGACAAAGACAGGATAAGTCTAGAAAGCTAAATTGTATCTATTTTAATGCAAGAATATTTGACTGGTAAGGTAGATGAACTTAGAGCATTGATTATCATGGGAGATTATGATATTCTTGCAATCACTGAAACATGGCTCAAATGAGGACAGGACTGGCAGCTCAAAATTCCAGGATGGAGAAGTTTCAGATGCGATACGAGGGGAAGCAAGAGAGGCGGGAGTATTGCAATGTTGATCAACAAGACCACCAGTGCTGTATTCAGGGAGAAGATCGTAGAAGTGACTTCAAATGAGGCCATCTGGTTAGAGCTTAGAAATCAACAAGGAGCAATTAACTTGCTGGGGTTATATTACGATCTCCCCCAACAATCAACTGTGATCCCACTGAATGGTGGAGTAGGCCTGAGGAACCAAATGACCTACGCCTGTTCCTTTTTCTCATGGTCCAACCAAAATAAATCAAATTTGACGGCTGAACTCACATAGAACTTTATAGGTAACAAAAAGAAATAAATTAGTTTGATGTAGCAACTTTCATAACCACAGAACATTCAAAATAATGTAAATTTGATTCACTATTATAATTTAGGAAATGCCACGTCCAATTAGCAAACAACAAGCTGCCACAAACAACACTGAGATAATCTGCTTTGGTGATGCTGCTAGACCAGCAGCAAATATAGGACTGGAGAGGGAAGATGATGCCTCAGTGTAATATATAATCTGCGAGATGGTACTGGGACAACAGAGCGCTCGATATGGTTAGACTATTTATAAAACAATTATGGGTTTTGAAAAGGTGAATGGTAAGTCATCACTTGAACTGTTTGGAGGGTGTGGGTGGCATTGGTTGGAGGCTGGGGGTGTGGTGTTAGTCAACTAATTATCATTCTAACATCAGTGAGGAGCTCATGTGTACCACCATGTTATAACCATGCTTGATGCCCAGGTCTTACGTGACAAGAATTGGTTTATTACATCTCAGTAACTACATACAGATTACATTAGCTGTTAAGTGTTTTAACTATTACTATTAAGAGATTGAGAAGACAACTGTGTCTCCATCAGGAGACTGTGACAGCGTTCAACTGGGGTCTGCCTAATCCCCTCGCACTGCTCTGTTCTTCACCCAGCGTTATAATTCAGAATCAGTGGAGCTTCAGCACAGGTTAATCTTTTCATTTCGGTTATCTTACATAAAAGTTACTGTAATTAGCACTAAAAAGAATAAAAAGAAAGTTCTCTACTCAGAAGCACTTAGGATTATTTCTTGTCTTATCACAGTCTTATTGATTCAAGTGCCTTCTCCTAGCTTGAACAGCTGTTGTAAAATGACACTGCTAACCTTACCTCCCCATTAACACCAGCCAGGCAGCTGGTTCCATTTTGAAAGGGACCTACCACCAGATGCCCAGAGCCCTCTGCTTGCAGAGGTAAGCCTTGTTTCCTATGGGAATTAGTGCCCTATGGCATAATGTAGGACCCTGATTGGCTTCTCAGATTGCAACTAGCTGGAGCCTTTGAATTGTACATTCCGACCAGTTTCATTGACATTAGAAACAAAGAGGCCACTAAAATGAATGTTAAATTATTTTTGTGGACTTTGCAGCCACATACAGTGCTGGACGGTTGCTGCCTCAAGATGTTCCTCCTCATCAATTTCAATAATCTGCTCTTCCCTTTCTGTATGTCAATTTATTTTGCTGGTAGCCATCTTTGCCCAACTTGAGGTTTTAATCTGATGAGATAATTGCTCAGCTCAACTATCAAATTTTAAATGTTGCTAGGACCTTTTTTCAAGATTTAACTTGTTGGCTAATTGCCATTTTTCTGGTTAGATCCCCAAAAATCAAAACAAATCTGAGGGCTGTAGAGACCCATACATCTCTTAAGAGAACCTTGAATGCATGTTTAAAACTGAGACAGGTATAGAAGGTTATTGAAACAGAAACAGAAACTGCTAGAAAATCTCAGGCAGTCTGACAGCTTTGGAGGAGAGAAATCAGAGCTAATGTTTCTGAATCTTCTGAGGAAGGGTCACTGGATCTGAAATGTTAATTCTGATTTCTCTCCACAGGTGCTGCCAGGCCTTCTGAGATTTTCCAGCAATTTCTGTTTTATTTTAGATTACAGCATCCACAGTTCTATCAGTTTTTTTTTGTCCAGAAGATTATTGTTGATAGACGGCAAATCAACACTAGTTTTGAATTACTCTGGTGATCTGGCATAGATAAGGTGGGCCAAATGATCTCCCTGTGTTGCAAAGCTCTGCAGCTGATGGCTTAATAAATTGCTATAATGCAACTTCATATCTTTACCTTCTGCAGAAACAGCACAATTAAAGGAATTGTTTCTGCCCGTACTGATTCCAGACCGAATAGCGTCTGCGGTGTACGAATGAATAGTTTTGTCTTTCCATAGGCAACATCTTGCTGGAAGTTATGTTGGTCTACGATCATTCGGGTGGCTTCCAGGTCTGTAGACATCAAGTGATTGGGCCAAGTGTACTCACAAATCATCTTATACCTGACATTCGTGTTTAAAATTGGACAGAGATATTAAAGCATGTTCAAGTAATTAACATAACACACACAGACACACACACACACAGACACACACACACACAAACATACATATATATTTATTGCAGGAGTACTTTTACTATTGGGGCACAAATTTAAAAATTTAAAGCAAATTATAGAAAGGTTAGAAAGAATTTTAGAAGTCATTTTTGTTTTTACCCAGAGCTTGGAGGGGTGGGAATGCATTGGAGGTCTTATTTGAGACCCACATCCCATTTGAACAATGTTTCGTTATGCATTTGCAAAGTCATAAGTTACAAGAATTTGGATCAAGACCGGGAAAGTGGAATAAGGTTGGATAACTTTCTTTCAACCAACTTGGACAAACGGGCTAAGAGATGTCCTTTTTTGCCGAACCTTTCTATGATGCTATAATGTGTCCAGTGATGAAAGCTTACAGTTCTTCTGTGGAAATCTCAGTAAGTTTGGTCCTTAAGCTAGACAGGATCTGAATACATAGACTAGGCAACTTTATTCACTAACAGGATATGGTATATGTGGCGCTGTCATTCCTGTTTCTTCTTCAGCTTCGGATAAGCTAAGAGGACTGTTGATGGATGTTGCCTATCTGGTCCTCTAGAGCTCATTAATAAGGCTCCACACAAGAATTTGTTAGCTCAGATAACAGCACATAGAATTGGAGGTAACCTCATAATATGGGCTGATAATTTGCTAGAAGGCTGGAAAGAATAGAGGTAAAGTGTGTGTTTGCTGTCTTATTGATGGGATATATATCTGTGATGGAACGTCAGATTTTCATTATATAGCTTCTAAAAGTTTGGAGAATATGGGGAGTTACATACCAAAGTCTACAGAATACTTAAAGATAGGAGGCAAAATTATTTCAGAGGATGGTATCACAAAGTTACAAATGAACATGGACAGATTAAGTGAGTGGGCAAAACTGTGGCAGATGGAGCTCAAGGTAGAGAAGTGTGAGGACCTGAAAAAGCCAAATTGGGCAGGTTAATAAAAACACAAACAGCTGTAAGAGTTGAGCATTAGTGTTTGCATCTGTGGAGAGAGAAACAAAATTATCATATCAGGTCAAGGACCTTCCTTCAGATCTGCAGGTGGATATAGCTATCTTCTAAGCAGGTTCAGGGGCGAATTGCTTTCACACCAGTTCAACGGTTCTGAAATGTTTGAAAAGTCTAATCCATGATTTGTAGACTGCTGCACTTTGGAAAGGAGTTGCTTGCAAAATAGGGTAGACAGGTCGCTTAGAGATTTATCAGAACTGTCTAATGTCTCAACCTGACCTCTGCATGTTGTTCATGAAGTCTGTTGATGTGCTTAGTGCCATTCTGAACCAGGGTTCTCCATTTGGTCAGTCACAAGTGTTAGAGTAGAATGGAATAGAATCCTTACAGTGTAGAAATAGTCCATTCAGCCCAACAAGTCCACACTGACCCTCAGAGCATCCCACCCAGACTCATCGCCCCTCTAACCCACCTAATCCAAACAATCCCCAAATACTACAGGCAATTTAGCATGGGCAATCCACATAACCTGCACAATTTTGGTCTGTGGGAGGAAACCGGAGCATCTGGAGGAAACCCCACGCAGACACGGGGACAACATGCAAAGCAGTCACCTGAGGATGGAATCGAATGTGGGACCCTGGTACTGTGAGGCAGCAGTGCTAACCACTGAGCTGCCGTGCTCCCATTTAATGTTATTATTGAACATGTCAGACTTCAGATCGAAATCTGGCTTAATAGATCAGAGTTTGTTTCGTTTGGCTTAAACAAAGTAGTGACCCACTGAAAGCTTTGGTGAAACCATGCTCCATTCCATTGAGTTGACAACTGCTGAAGAATTGGGCAATCATTTCAACTGCCTATTGGCAGTGTACCATGTGCTGAAGCTTACCTATCAAGCTTGTGTAATGTTTGTATGAAAAGTTTTGCCAGGATTTTTGAAGTCATTATCGTAAATACCGGAGAATTTTATTGTTCTAACTCCTCAGTATGGAAGGGAAGCAGATATTTGACTGCTGGTTGTTCTTTGTCAGCTATCTGTTGAACCATAATGTTCTTTAAACAAGTAGAATTCTGACAGAAGTCAAAAAATACCAATCCATTATTATGTGTTTGCTTTCTATTTTTACTGTTTTCTTATGCTCTTTTGGAATATCAGAAGAAAAATCTGGTGCTTATTACCTTTTTTTTATTTTTAATGTTGGCTTCAAAATGACTTTTATTCTCTTTTATTTGTTGTTGTAGCATTAAAAGTAGCAGGCTTATACCGGTAGTTTCCTTTCTCTCAGTGGCATGCTCTCCATAAAAGGAGGGATGGGGTTGCGCAGGATTCTTCTTATTTTCAGCCATTTCGGAAAAATAACTTTTCCAAATTCACTCATGGGACATTCTTTTGAATGGAAGTGATAATGAGTTTGAAAAGTGCCCTGTAGAGAACCTGGTGGAATTTCTGCAGTGCACCTTGTATATGCTGCATGTTACTGCTATTGAGTGTTGATGGTGGAGGGAGGAAATGTTTGTGAATGTGATGCCAATCAAGTAGACTGAATTATCCTGGATAGTGTCAAGCTTCATGAGTGTTGTTGCTGCTGCATTCATCTATGCAAGTGGAGAGTATTTGATCACACTCCTGTCTTGTGCCTTGTAGGTTATGGGTGGGATATGGGGAGACAGGAGATGAGTTACTCGCTGCAGGATTCCTAGTCTCTGACCTGCTTTTGTAGTCACTGCATTTATATGGCTGGTCCAGTTCGGTTTCTGGTCACTGGTAACCCCAGGGGGATTCAGTAATAGTCATGCCTTATACATAAATAGTTTGGTTAATTTTAGTTTATCTTCAATTATATTATGCAACTGTTGATTGTTAAAACCAAATATGCAATATTACATGAGTGATAATGGGAACTGCAGATGCTGGAGAATCCAAGATAACAAAGTGTGAAGCTGGGTGAACACAGCAGGCCAAGCAGCATCAAAAGGAGCACAAAAGCTACTGAGCACTGTGCTCCTGAGATGCTGCTTGGCCTGCTGTGTTCACCCAGCTTCGCACTTTGTTATCATGCAATATTACATGCTTATGTTTCAGTGATAGATCATCTTATTACCAAAAAAGGTAAATTATGATCTATCAAGATTTCAGTCAACATTCTGACTTGTATACTAGTAACATCACCTGGTATCATAACACACTGTTTCAAAGGTTCTGGCCCATCAGGTCTAGAATCAATGTCATATTACAATACATAAAATGTTTCTATACAATGTTGAGTCTGATTAATTGAATGGGTTTGAAATTAGATAATGTGTAAACAGACTGGGCAGATGTGATAATCTCTGTTGATTACAACAAGGAGAAATTTATTCATCTACAGAGTGGTGATTCATATGGAATTCTCTGCCACAGAAAACAATTGATGTGAAAGCATTGAATGTTTTTGGGAATGAATTAGATGTAATTCTTAGGGCTAAAGGGATCAAAATATGTGGGAGAAAACGGGAACAGGATACTGAGTTGGATAATTAGCTATTTTCATGTTGAATGGTGTGGCAGGCTTGAAGGGCTGAATGGCCTATTCCTGCTCTTGTTTCCTCTGTTTCAATTATGGATATGAACAGGGATTCACTTGTGCTACTAAATAGGTGCAGCCTGAAGCTGTGGTGGCTAGATTAGGCCATGCGTGAGTAATGTAAACCTCTGCAAATAAAAACCTATAAATGTGCAAGATAACAAAGTGTGGGACTGGATGAACACAGCAGGCCAAGCAGCATCTTAAGAGCACAAAAACTGTCATTTTGAGCCTCGACCCTTCATCAGAAAAGGGGGATGGGGAGAGGATTCTGAAATAAATAGGGAGAGAGGGGGAGGCGGACTGAAGATGGATAGAAGTCCGCCTCCCCCTCTCTCCCTATTTATTTCAAAATCCTCTCCCCATCCCCCTTTTCTGATGAAGGGTCGAGGCCCGAAACGTCAGCTATTGTGCTCCTAAGATGCTGCTTGGCCTGCTGTGTTCATCCAGCTCCACACTTTGTTATCTTGGATACTCCAGCATTTGCATTTCTCATTATTTCTTATAAATGTGCATAACTATTCTCAGCTACCACCAGTTCTGAAGAAGGGTCACTGGACTCAAAACATTATCTAGCATCACAGCCTGAAAATAGATTTACCACTTTACTAAGGAGTAGAAGAAGAATGGAAAAAGAAACTGCGTATCCAGACTCATTCCCTTTAAATACGTTTCTGAGTACCAATAGCTTCCAGGGTTATAGGGATGAGATGGGTAAAAGGGAGTGAAATGTTCGATCAGCTACGATCATACTGAATGGTGGGGCAGGCTTGAGGAAGCAGAATAGTCTAAGCCTATTCCTATGTTCCTAAATAAGTGCTCAGCTTTCTACTTCTAAGCCTACAAACGTTGTGAATACACAGAAATGGATTTACCTCTGCAGGAAACGCTCATATGGTTGTCGATAAGCGAATCCAGCTCTCCGCACCCGCACATTTTCCAAAAGTCCCAAATATTCCACCTGGTGTCTACAGCGTTCATAATCGAAAATTAAGGGAGATTTCTGATCATTGGGCTTGATGCATCGTACGTAGTAAGGTTCCTGAAAAGGGGCAAAAGAGTATACAAAACTATTAGAATACATGAACTTTTCCAAGATGGTTATTTACATTCGTGACCTAATTAAACAGAAGACAGATAATTCAATTTTATCATTATAATGATTCAAACATCTTCCCATTCTTTCCCTTAGTACAGAATCTCGGTGGATCAAGAATTTGAATACATTTACTACATAATACAAAATGAAATGGATAAAACTGATTTCTATTCACTCACACTGTCAAAAGTTGCAATATGTCAAGGGCATTCTTAGCCAATCATAGTGCATAGAGTCAACATGACCATACTCCATCCTTCTGACTTTACTGCATGCAATTCTAATGGCTCAAAGTGTTTCCTGCTCACCGTCATTTTATAGAATCCAATAAGTCAAACTGTCTCCCCATTTAGGGTCATTTATAGACTCCTAGTTGGCTATTAGAAAATATCCTTCAACCTCCAGCCCAAATAACATAGAAAGAAAAGAACCTGTCAAAGTGCAAGATTCCATTTTTTCATTCTATTAAGAGTGCAACATTTGAAAAGTCAGGAAGTGTCCATATTTTCATGTATTCCTGACTTCCTTATTGGAATAGATTTTTCTTCATCTCACTTGCTATAAAATGGTGAACTCTAAATCTTTTCTTTTTACTCTAAATTTTGTCGACCTTTGGCCTTGAATGAAAATAAAACGTAAATGAGTAAGAAACAGGAGAAACCTATTTAGTCCATCAGCCAGGATATCCAAAGCCCTTATAAACCTAGTCTTATCCTGCACTATGTTCTGGCAATTTTACTTCCTCCCACAATACCGAATCAATCATCATAACATCAGATAGGGTGGGGTCCCTGTGTACCCCACCCTATCTGTTTAGTCTTCTCCCACAGACCTTGTACACTCTCACTTTCTGCATGATATTCCCATGTAACAACAGTCCAAGCCAGTCAAATGTGCTTAGATTAGCCCTGACCTTGGATTGTGTCTCATCTGGCAGCAGCAGGGGAAGGGAATAACTGTCCTGGATTCCACTCCTTCGGGAACAAAGCTAATTAATTGTGATGGCAGAGAAAAATGACAACAGTCCCAGGAAGGATATGAAAGAACATATAAAACATAGAGACTGCTATAGAGACCAAGGCAGCAGGTTGAAGCCCGAATCGGTCACTCCAGAGACCAATTTAATCTAGTTTTGTTAGGACAGATTGCAAGGTGATTTGGTGGAAGTGAAAAGTTGGAACAAAGTAGATCAAAACAGATTGCTTCTTGTGATTGTAGAGTCTAGAACAAGGGTACAGGATTAGACATAAGAAATTTAGTACAGAATATGTGAATATGATGTGAGTGAATGAGACTAGTAAATGAATTGCGTGTGCGCGAGACTGGCTTCTGAGTTGTTAGTGCATGAATGAGGCATGTGAATGAGACAAATGAATGCAACATGTAACTGTGTTGTTAGTATGAGGCTGTGTGTGTAAATGAATGATTAGTATGTGACAAGACACCTGAATGAAATGTGTGCAGATGAGATCAGGTGAGTGAGTTTAGTGAATGAATTCAGTATCAATGAGACAATGTATTTTGTGTGTGTGATTGAGCTTTGTATGAATGTGTGCTTGCATGAGTTGTGCACTGGTGTACAGGGTTTGAACAAGTTGTATGTGCATTAGATGTGAGGTTATATGTGGCTGTGAAGTAATGAATTATAAACCAGTGTAAGTTGTATCTATATGTGTGTGGAAAAGTTCTGCCCCATAGGATTGAGTTGTGTTTTATGTAATTAGGTTGTGCGTGAATAAAATATGCATATGAATTATGTGATTGATACATGAATAGTTTTCCCACGTGTAAGAATAAGATACATGTATGAGTTGAACGCAAATTTTTATTGCGTTTATCAAAATGAGTTATGTACCTATGTGAGTGAGTTATTTTAATGTGTGTATACAATTGTGTGTGAGTGTTTACATTCTGTTTGTGAAAGGGTTGCACAAACGGGATGTGCAAAGGCTGTGTATGCGTGTGAATGATTACAGAAATTGAGCAGATCTAAAAGGAAACAATGCCACAAACAGACAAAACTAGCTGAAGAGATTCACTGAGAGTGATCAGACAGAAAAAGAGTGTAAGCTGAATGTGGAACATTGAGAACAAAATCTAAATCACTGCCACACATGGAAGATATTGATGGATAACAGGAAGGTGTTACAAGGTCAGTCTTGGCAAATCGTTGATTTTTCATTCGATAATAGTTTCTATTTTGTTTAAGCATGGTGTAAGCATACTCATAGACAGAGCTGCAGGAGAGTTACAAGTAGTAAGTCACTGAAAGTAGGAATGTACAGAGGGGGAATATCACGAGTGTCGGTGAGAGAGACAGGTAAAATTACACTGAAAGACACTAGTAAAACAAGGAAGAGAGCCATTGGTGAGCAGCCTCAGAGTGTGTCTTTTTGTACAGAATCAGCGAAGGAACCTGAGCAGTGAGCAGCTGTCAGAATCACTTTGAAGCAGTCTGGGAGGAGTGTATAGCAAATCAGCATCTGGATTTTTGAGGGACTTTGGGCATAAATAAAGACAAGACTTTTACAGTTTATAATTTAATTTGATTCTGCCAAAGATAAATTGGGATTTGTTCAGCTATCAGATCTTCTTTGTACCTCAAATGCATGTAAATATAGTCTTGTACAAGTAAGATATACCTTTGGTTTGTTTGTTAGGCAGAGTCAATCTCCAATATTTGCCTGTTTCCTCATATGCTACTGGATAGAACCGAACTGTTGTTGTGACTATTTTTATACATAGTATATATAAAGTATTTCTGAAATAAAATGTCTAATCTGACTCAATGGGAAGCCAATTGGATAATCAGTGGAGGGGAAGAAACCTGGAGGTGTAAAGCAGTAGTACAGCTTCCTGATAAAGGCCTCATGGGCAATACCCAGATTGAGCTCAGTAGGAGCTGCAGCTAAACCCCAATAGGAACCTGGTAGAATTTTAAAGAGCTGATGAAAGGGGCATCAACAAAAAACAGTGAGCTGATTGGCAAATAAGTTGCCTTTGTTCACTTTATATAATTATATATTAAGGAAAGGTAAGATTTGTAGATTTTTTTAAAAAGAAAACTTGACTTCACCAGTTTCAAAATCTCCCCTTCCCCAACTGCATCCCTAAACCAGCCCAGTTCGTCCCCTCCCCTCACTGCACCACACAACCAGCCCAGCTCTTCCCCCCCCCCCCACCCACTGCATCCCAAAACCAGTCCAACCTGTCTCTGCCTCCCTAACCGGTTCTTCCTCTCACCCATCCCTTCCTCCCACCCCAAGCCGCACCCCCATCTACCTACTAACCTCATCCCACCTCCTTGACCTGTCCGTCTTCCCTGGACTGACCTATCCCCTCCCTACCTCCCCACCTATACTCGCTCTACCTATCTTCTTTACTCTCCATCTTCGGTCCGCCTCCCCCTCTCTCCCTATTTATTCCAGTTCCCTCCCCCCATCCCCCTCTCTGATGAAGGGTCCAGGCCCGAAACATCAGCTTTTGTGCTCCTGAGATGCTGCTTGGCCTGCTGTGTTCATCCAGCCTCACATTTTATTATCTTGGAATTCTCCAGCATCTGCAGTTCCCATTATCTCTGACACTTGTTTAGTTTTATACTTGGCTTAAATTTAGGGTAAGAGTTTTATTAACAAGGGAAAGCAGGAGAGGTTATTCACACGTATTGCACAACCTGCAGGATGTGGTGAAATTTCAGTCTGAATGTCCTCATCTGTAGGAAGTGCCACCAATTTGATCAGCATGAGCACCAGGCTTTGGAGCTTGAGCGCTGCCAGGAGGCACAGCAGGGCATTCACGAGGCTGAGAGTTATGTAGATAGATAACAAAGTGTGGAGCTGGATGAACACAGCAGGCCAAGCAGCATCTTAGGAGCACAAAAGCTGACGTTTTGGGCCTAGACCCTTCATCAGAGAAGGGGATGGGGTGAGGGTTCTGGAATAAATAGGAAGAGAGGGGGAGGCGGACCAAAGATGGAGAGAAAAGAAGATAGGTGGCGAGGTAGGGAGGGGATAGGTCAGTCCAGGGAAGACAGACAGGTCAAGGAGGTGGGATGAGGTCAGTAGGTAGGAAATGGAGGTGCGGCTTGAGGTGGGAGGAAGGGATGGGTGAGAGGAAGAACAGGTTAGGGAGGCAGAGATATGTAGATAGAGATATTATGTAGATAGCATGTTTTTCAATGTGGTCACCACACAGCTTAAGGAAGGGCCATCAGGGAAGGAATGGGTGACTATCATTTGGAAAAAGGGAGGCAGGATGGTGAAAATAAAGGTATAACTGGAGAGCCAGTGAAGGAACAAGAGTATCCAACTGATTCTGGGGCAAGCCCTGCTGTACAATCCAGATGAGTCACATTTAAACAGTTCCACTGATATCACCCCGTGAGGTTGGCTGGTCATGTTGGGGATTTTCAATTAGCTTGGCAGGGAAATGAAAATTAAGGGTAGGTTCAGAAGGAAAAGTAGAGTTCGGCTCTTTGTGGAAACACAGTACATGGATTGAATGCCATCTGTGTAGATTTGTATGTTTCTCTATTTCTATGATTGTAGTGCATGAGACATGTCAATGAAGTTATGTTTGAAGGACACACGTAAATGAATTGTTTTCTTTCAATCTTTCATGCGACGGGGTGCTGACAAGGGCAGTATTTATTGTCCATCCCTAATTTCCTTTGAAAGGAGTGTCCTGGTTGGTCATTTTTGAGGCAGTTAAGTGTCAATCAAAATGCTACAGACTGGAATAACATGTAGGCCAGACCAGGTGAGGATAGCAGATTTCTTTTCCTGGACGACATTACTGAACTGGATGGGTTTATGACAATCAGATAACAAGAGTTTCATGGTTCCATTCCAAACTAGTTTCCAATTCTAAATTTCTTATTAATATTAAATGCCATGGTGAGATTTGAATGCATGTCCCAGGGTACTAGTCCAATACACATCCACTATGCCTCCAACTCCCCATATATCAGTGAGCATAATTTAATGATGGCTCAGTGGTTAGCACTGCAGCCTCACAGCGCCAGGGACCTGGGTTCAATTCCAGCCTCAGGTAACTGTCCGTGTGGAGTTTGCACATTCTCCCTGTGTCTGCGTGGGTTTCCTCCGGGTGCTCCGGTTTCCTCCCACAGTCCAAAGATGTGCAGGCTAGGTGGATCGGCCTTGCTAAATTGCCCGTAGTGTTCAGGGGTGTGTGTGTTATAGGGGGATGGGTCTGGGTGGGATGCTCTAAGGGGCGGTGTGGACTTGTTGGGCTGAAGGGCCTGTTTCCACACTGTAGGGAATCTAATCTAATGGAATTATACCTACATATAAAGGAATAGCGAATCCCGAATGCGCATGTGACTAGATTTAGTCTGGGTGGTGATGGCTACCATGGCCCTGTATCCTTGCAAAGCACTGGGGTCAATAACTTGTCAAGCTGTGTCCTAATCTAGAACCACAACATACAGGCGTTGAAGTGGGTCTGCGTTACAGTTAATTCATGAAATTCAAGTTACTATGGCAACATACACTTTTACATGCTTTTTATGTATAGCCTGGAGCTGTGGATCGTCAGATTCCAATGATTTCTTCCAACACATAGCTGGCCAGGAATATTTCCCAATCTTAATTCCCATTGGCATGCATTGGAAAGACTCAACCTGTTTGGCTGCATTATGAACTCACGTTGATTAAACGTCAAGTCTTAGGTGAGGTTCCAAACCAGAGCTTCTAGCTCAGAAGTAAGGTCGCTATCCACTGTGCCACAAGAACTCAACACAGCCAGCATGGGGAAGAGGGGACCAGCTACTATTAGCAGGTGAATAGTGATGGAATTGAGCTCTGAACATTAGAGAGGACTTGCACTGCACTGTCCTTGTAATATATAAACAGAGGTACTCAGATTAAAATCTCCTTACCTTACATTCCAAGTTAACAACAAGTGCAATCATGGAACTCCTGAACAGGGTCGCAGCAGTCAGAGGTCGTTTTGTGACCTCTGTGATACTCAGTTCCCCTTCTGGCCACATGTCTTTCAACACAGGGTTAGAACTGTAAACAGAAAGACAACATATTTCAGTCCAGTAATAATGTCAGAGTTGGCACAGATCAAGGCCAGCTGTTAAGTGCAAGAAATGTGGATTTCTCTCTTTTCTCATTGCATGAGATTTTAAAGACAGGAACATCATGGATAGATCCAAAGTTCCCTTCTTGTTGACCCTTCAAAAACACACAAAATTAGTACAGCACAGCTTAGATACAGATACAGAAGGTGTTACCTTTCCAACTCAGTAATATTAATTAAGATGTAGTTTAATGTCTCACACCTTAGCCCAACCCCAAATGTCTCAGGAATATTTCCATTTCTCATGCTGCAAATATTCTAATCTCTAGAATTGAATCTGATTATTCTCAGGCTGGTTTGAATGTGCTTATGTAGTTTGAATTGGAAATAGTGTCCATGCAGGGAATGAAGCATCTCGATGCCTATTTTGGGTAGATCCTTAGAGTGGGTGCTGGGAAGGTATACTGGGAGTTTGTAGGCCCAGCTGAACATGATTCCAGATCGTGATGATGCAATTCGTCATTTTCCACTTGAGCACCTTGATCTAAATCAACTTCTTCAGGAAGCAATTCTCTGACCTCAACCTGAGGAACAATGTGTGTAATATTGGCACTTCACTAAGGAAGATCGTACTGAAATCTAACAATGATTGTATAATATAGAGGCCAGGTCATGATAGCATTGCCAGTGTGTGTGAAAATGATTGTGGGCATAAATATTTTGACGTCAGGCATTTTTGACATCTCTCATTTCACCTGTCACTGTTTTGTAAGGGAGATCATGGTGACTCAGCAAGTAAAGGGGGCTCAAAGCATTTCATGCAATCTTTGAGGACAAGGGCAAGCAGAGTCGGCTTCAGCTTCCCCGTGGTGTTGGGGCAGGCACTAAATGCATGGACGTTGCTTTAGGGATGTTGCGTGTAAATTTAGAGATGTACCAGAAAGGGCTTCACTCCCTCAGCATCCAGCTGATGTGAGACCACACTGAGTACTTCATGCTTCTCCATGTCCACTATTCTAGCAGCAGTTATGACTCTTCATTCTGTGACAGGCCACTGTACTGTAAGCATCTGGGTCACCATGAGAATCCAAAGAGTGGCAGCCCTCAGACGCTGCATCGTGCCTAGGTTCAGAGTGTGGTAGAGCAATTGCCCAGTAATTCCATTCCTGCAACCATCGATGTGCAAACTTCTGGTGGAATTCTTCATGGTCATCAGCATTGAACATAGGATAGCTGGTACACCTGTCAATGTACCACACATTGCTCTATGTACCTACCAGCCTGTTCTTATAATTCCCCAACTGAATTCCCATCTGAATCATCTGCAGCAGAGCCTGTGAGTTGACACCTTGCTTTCATTCCCCTCTGTGGTCAGGCTAGTTTTGTCTGATATCTCACTACATGCTGATGCAGCCTCTAAGCCTTCCTCTAAAGTGTAGAATGTCAGTATCTGAAATGATGGCTATGAGATTCAGAGTGAATGAGGGTGTTGCATTATCAGCCTCTTCTTCCTCTGGCCCTTCTTAGTCCTGCACCACTGCCTGATTAGTTGGCAGCTCTTAGGCATCTGAAAGGAGAAATGCAGAACAGAAGGGTTGTTGTGAGTGGAGGAGAGGTAAAGGCAGGAGCTGCATGCTTATACCATCTTCAGCTTGTAAATCTACAGAGGTTGTAGAATGAGGAGCAACTGGGATATGAGAGAAAGATTCACTTTTGCAGATATCGCCATTATCAATGGTTTTCACCTTGTCAGCAAGCATGGCCTCAGTCATAATCACTCTAATGACCAGCACCATCACCTATATTCAGGTGAGGACATGCAACCTATTACCTGACAATTAGTTGGTGCTTCCTCTGGTTGTGATGCACTTGTATTTGTTGAATAGCTGATAGAGTGTGTGTGAGCTGTAAGATGTGGGTGTGAGGCTTTCAGCAATGCGAAGTATGGTGAAGCTATGGATATGAAGTATTATTGATTGCGGGTCAGTGAGTAAAGATGGGCAGGTGAACAATGCAGGCAAGTTTAGTTGTAAAACTACGCTATTTACACCCACGTGGGACCATATGGGGGACATAGTCATATACTAATTGTGTCACTGGACTAGTAATCAAGAAGCTCAGGATAATATGAAAGCTACGGATGCGGATTCAAATCCCACCCCAGCAGCTGCTAGAATTTAAATTCAGTGAATAAATCTTGACGTGAAAATGTATCTCAGAAATGGTGAAACTATTGTTGATTGTTGTAAAAGCATGTCTCGTTCATTGATGTTCCAGAGGGAAGGAAATCTGCCATTCTTACCTTGTATAGTTTGTATTAATTCCAGATCCACAGTGATGTGGTTAAGTCTGAGATGGCCTAGCCAAACAGGGATAATTAGGGATAAGCAACGCCATGAAAGAGTGAGGAAATGAAATGGAGCTTCTTTTGGCACTGCATCCAGATGCAGGTGGATTGGCTGTCACAGCTGTGTGCTCACCTTTGTGGTGTCAATCTGGAAGGTCTCTTATTCCCCAATGGATAGGCAATCTCCCTTCTTCTGTAAAGAAGCTCTACTATTTAGTCTGGGAACATTAGTGCATGGTATCTGTTCACACACACAACTCCAGGTACTTTCTGCGCCAGATACATCCAATATGCACCTTCACATTTAATAGGTGCAAACTGTCTTTAAATAGCATGGTCTACCTTCAGTCTGTGATAGCCTCGCAGATGCTTGCAACCCCAAGATGCCATTTCATGAACAGATTGATTTTTTTTGGAGTGATGGCAGTGGGGTACTCCAAGGATCATGGGAATATGGGAATTAGGAGTGGGAGTAGGTATTTCAGCCCTTCAGCCCATTCTGCCATTTAACATGATCACGACTGATCTTATCCTGGTTTCAACTCCACTCTCCTGTTCCACAGGGTCCTTTATCCCACTTTACATCAGAAACATATCTATTTCTTTATTGAATCTGTTGATTTATTCTGCCTCCACTCGACTCTGGGGCAGTGAGTTCCACAGATTCAGAACCCTCTGAGAGAAGGAGTTTCTCCTCATCTCACTCAGTGATAGCAAGAACTGCTGACACTGGAGTCAGAGATAACACAGTGTGGAGATGGAGGAACACAGCAGGCCAGGCAGCATGAGAGCAACAGGAAAGTTGACATTTTGAGTCAGGAACCTTCTTCAGAAACATGGGAGTGGGAAGGGAGCTCTGAAATAACTAGAGAGAGGAGGTAGTAGGAACTGCAGATGCTGAAGAATCTGAGATAACAAGGTGTAGAGCTGGATGAACACATCACGCCAAGCAGCATCAGAGGAGCAGGAGAGCTGACGTTTCGGGCCTAGACCCATCTCTAGGCCGAACATCAGCTCTCCTGCTTCTCTGATGCTGCTTGGCTTGCTGTGTTTATCCAGCTCTAAGCCTTGTTATCTCAGAGAGAGGAGGGCTGGGGGTGGGGATGGTGATAGTTGAGTCCAGGTCGGAAATGGTGGGGATTGGTCAGTGAGATAGGATGAGCGGATAAGTGGGAGAGAAGATGGACAGATTGTGTCAGTTCAAGGAGGCTGGGCTGAGAGTGAGGGTTGGTCATGGGATGAGGATGGGGAACAGGGAGAATTTGCAACTGGTAAATTTAAGCCATTGGGTTGTGGGGTCCCAAAGTGGAATATGGGGTGGTGTCATTGTGACACTGGCAGAGGCCCAGGATGGACTCTCGCCCAGGGAGTGGGAGGGGGTGTTGAAGTGGCTCGCAACTGCAAAGTGTTATCGTTTGACGTGAACAGAATGCTTTTGATCTGCAAAGCGGTCTCCAAGCCTCTGTTTGGCCTTACCGATGTAGAGGAGATCACATCAGGAGCAGCGGATGCAGTAGGCCATGTTAGCGAATGTGCAGGTGAACCTCTGTCCGATGTGGAAAGTTTGTTTGATGCCTGGAATGGAGGTGAGGGAGGAGGTGTAAGGGCAGGTGTAGCACTTCCTGTGGTTGTAGGGAAAGGTGCCGGGGGTGGTGGGGCTAGTGGGGAGTGTGGAGTGAACAAGGGATTCATGGAGAGAGCAGCCCCTATGGAAGGCAATAGGGCTGGGGAGGGAAACATATCCTTGGTTGTGGGGTCAGATTGCAGGTGGCAGAAGTGATGGAGAATGATACGTTGAATACGAAGGTTAGTAGGGTGATATGTGAGGACAAGAGGATTCTGTCTTTTTTTTGTTGGTGGGATGGGGTGTGAGAGTTGAGGTGCGGGAAAAGTAAGACATGTGGTCCAGAGCATTTCCAACTATCTAAAAGGGGAAGTCGAGGTCCTTGAAAGAAGAGAACACCTGGGATGTTCGGGAGTGGAATGCCTCATCTTGGAAGCAGACGCGGCTGAAGTGGAGGAATTGGGAATAGGGGATTGCATTCTTGCAGGAAGGTGGGTGAGATGAGCTGTAGCCCAGGTAGCTGTAGGAGTCGGTGGGCTTGAAATGGATGTCGGTTTTGAGGCAGTCACTAGAGACGGAGATGGAGAGGTCCAGGAAGGAGAGGGAGGTATTGGAGATGGTCCAAGTGAGCTTGGGGTTGATGTGGAAGGTGTTGGTGAAGTGGATGAACTGTTCATGCTCCTCGTGGGAGCACAAGGTAGCTCCGATACAGTCATCAATGTAACGGAGGAAGAGGTGGGGTTTAGGGCCAGTGCTGCTGCAGAAAGAGGGATTGTTCCACGTAAACTACAAAGAGGCAGGCATAGCTTGGGCCCATGCGGGTAACCATGGCCACCCCCTTTAGCCTGTAGGAAGAGGGAGGAGTTAAAGGAGAAGTTGTTAAGGGTGAGGACGAGTTTGGTTTAGCGGATGAGGGTGTTGGTGGAGGGGGACTGGTTGGGCCGGCGGGGGAGGAAGAAGCTAAAAGCTTTTAGTCCATCTGCATGGGGGATG